>NW_024061279.1:0-156974 GCF_016432855.1 Salvelinus namaycush
GAGGAGGGACGGGGTGAGGAGAGGAGGGAAGGGGGAGGAGGGAAGGGGAGAGAGAGGAGGGAAGGGGAGAGAGAGGAGGGAAGAGGAGAGAGAGGAGGGAAGAGGAGAGGAGAGGAGGGAAGGGGAGAGGAGAAGAGGGAAGGGGAGAGGAGAAGAGGGAAGGGGAGAGGAGGGAAGGGGAGAGGAGAGGAGGGAAGGGGGAGGAGGGAAGGGGAGAGGAGAAGAGGAAGGGGAGAGGAGAAGAGGGAAGGGGAGAGGAGGGAAGGGGAGAGGAGAGGTTAGATCGCTATACAAGTCATTTGTCTGCAGCAACACCTGCCAATCCAATCTTTCTGCTTTGTATTTTGATAGTCTCATAATATCATTAGTATTCAGGGTGGAGTGAGTGACTGAGGTGGTTCCATCTGTATGAGCTACTTGTGCGTCGCTCTCAATGCCTAGGAAATGAGTTCAGGTTGACATGCTGCGTGAACGGGCGCGCACACATACACTCAGCAACCATCGACTGGTTCACCAGAGCCTTTTCATTTTAGGATGAATGAAAGCAATTATTCAGAGCCTTTGAGGAGTGATGGAGGGAATTGTGTTGTAGAAATGCCTGGGTACTGTTGTAGACAAGAGAAAACTGACTTGAGCAGTCATTTAATTGTGACTGTGTGTGTGTGTGTGTGTGTGTGTGTGTGTGTATGTGTGTGTTTGTGTGTGTGTGTGGTGTGTGTGTGTGTGGTGTGTGTGTGTGTGTGTTGTGTTTGTGTGTGTGTGTGTGTGTGTGTGTGTGTGTGTGTGCGTGCGTGTGTGTGTGTGTGGTTTTACCATCATTGTGGAGACCAGAAGTCCTCACAAGAATAGTAAAACAAGGAAAATTCATAGAAGTGGGAGACATTTCGCAGGTCCACACGACTTAAGGGTTAGGGAAAATAGGATTTTGAATGGGAATCAATTGTTTGGTCCCTATAAGGATACTAAAACAAATGTACGTATGTGTGTAATTCCATACTGCTGCAGAGCTAATTCTCTGGGGTTCTTACGGATCGTCCACAGCACTAGAATGGAAGGTGAAGAAACTATTGACCAAGTTGGTAATATACACATTCTGGGGCTCAGTGGACTCTATTTTAGGGGATGTGTAAGGCTATTGGGCTGCTGAATGCTGATACAGGGAAGGGATACCTGTATAAGTAATTTGAGCAATTTGGGATTTACCTGTGTATGAATTTGGTTGACAAATAGAGTGAAGAACCAATATGGCTATTTTTTTGTATATATATATTTTTTTATACCTCTTTCTAAACATTGATGATCACAGAATATTCTGTAACATACAAATGTCCAGTACCTCAATATTTGGGTTATATAACACACAAGGCGAGACCCAGATGCAGACACGGGAGGCAGATGGTTTGAGCTCTGATATTTATTATAATCTAAAAAAAAAAAGAAAAAAAGCTGGTTGACTTGGGAAACAAGACGAACTGGCACAAAGACAGAAAACAGGTATAAAAACACAGATGATAATGGGGAAGATGGGCGACACTTGGAGGGGGGGGGGGGGGGACAAGCACAAGGACAGGTGAAAGAGATCAGGGTGTGACAGTACCCCCCCTCTAGGGGCGCCACCTGGCGCCCTACCTGGGCGCATACCTGGTACCAGCGGTTGAAGTCGGCGATGAGGGCTGGGTCCAGGGTGTCCCTAGTGGGGACCCAGCACCTCTCCTCCGGGCCATAAACCCTCCCAGTCAACCTGGAACTGGAAACCCCTGCCTCGTGGTCGAACATTCAGGAGGTGTCTCACCATGTATGCCGGATGGCCATCGATGACACGGGGAGGAGGGGTGGGCCTGTAGACAGAAGACAAAAAACTGTGAGACACGGGCTTAATCCTAGACACATGGAACGTAGGATGAATACAGAGGGCGCTGAAGGACTTGTCGAACATGGAGGATGTGTTCTGGGGGAGAACGGGGGGTGGAGGGGGATATCGTTGAGGTAGACAAACACAAAATGATTTAACTTCTTTGGACTCAAATCCCGTTAACGGGATCGATTTGACAACATCCGGTGAAATGGCAGAGCGCGAAATTTAAAAGAAGTATAACAAATATTTAACTTTCATACATTCACCAAGTGCAACACACCAAATTAAGCTTAACTTCTCGTTAATCTAGCCACCGACTGTCAGATTTCAAAAAAGGCTTAACGGCGAAAGCAAACCATGCGATTATCTTAGGACAGCGCCCAGCATACCAACACATGAAAATCAATTTCAACCCGCCAGGCGCAACACAAAAGTCAGAAATAACGATTTAATTCATGCCTTACCTTTGAGGAACTTCTTCTATTGGCACTCCAATATGTCCCATAAACATCACAAATGGTCCTTTTTGTTCGATTAATTCCGTCGTTATATCTCCAAAATGTCCATTTATTTGGTGCGTTGATTCAGAAAAACACCGGTTCCAACTCGCCCAGCATGACTACAAAATATCTAATAAGTTACCTGTAAACGCTGTCCAAACATTTGAAACAACTTTCCTATACAACTTTAGGTATTTTCAACGTAAATAATCAATACAATTTAAGACGGGATAAACGGTGTTCAATACCGGATAAAAACAACGTGAAGCGCGCATCAAAACATTAGAGACACTCGGCTGGACCCTCGTTCTGAACTGCCGTACTTCTTCATTTCTCTAAAGAAAAACATCAACCAATTTCTAAAGACTGTTGACATCCAGTGGAAGCGATAGGAAACTGCAAGCAAGTGCCTTATAAATCTAGATACACATAGAAAAACCATTGAAAACACTGTCACTCAAAAAAAGAAAATCCTGGATGGTTTGTCCTCGGGGTTTCGCCTGCCAAATAAGTTCTGTTATAGTCACAGACATTATTTTAACAGTTTTAGAGTGTTTTCTATCCAATCTACCAATTATATGCATATCCTGGCTTCTGGGCCTGAGTAGCAGGCAGTTTACTTTGGGCACGTTTTTCCACCGGACGTCAAAATACTGCCCCCTAGCCCAAAGAAGTTAACATGTCCTGGAGCACATCGTTTACCATGGCCTGGAACACAGCGGGGGCGTTGGTGAGACCAAACGGCATGACCATGTACTCATAATGTCCACTGGCAGTGTTGAAAGCAGTCTTCCTTTCATCTCCTTCGCGTATCCGAACCAGGTGGTAGGCATTCCCGAAGGGTCCAGCTTGGAAAAGATGGTAGCCCCCTGGAGAGGTTCGGAAACCAAGGAGAGGAGTGGTAGGAGGTAATGATTCTTGATCATTATGTAATTAAGACCCCGGTAGTCAATGCACGGATGCAGGGTCTTGTCCGTCTTTTCCACAAAGAAAAACCCTGCGCCGGCAGGGGATGCAGAAGGACGGATACTTCCAGCAGCCAGAGACTCCTCAATATACTCCTCCATAGCCTTGGTCTCCGGGTCCGGATAGGGAATATAGCCGAGGTGGTGTGGTGCCTGGGAGAAGGTCAATGACACAATTGTAGGGACGATGCGGGGGAAGAGAAGTAGCCCGTGCCTTCCTGAAGACCTCCGGAGTTCATGGTACTCTGCGGGAATGGCAGGAAATCCGAGACTTTACTTAAACCCTGAAGAGGACGTCTCGGGGAAGGCTGCACCGCTTTAAGGCAATTGGAATGACAGAACAGGCTCCAACCCAGGATTGTACTCGTGGTCCAGTCAATAACGGGGTTGTATTTTTGGAGCCAAGAAAATCCCAAAACAGGAACATGGGGGGAATCCATGAGGAGAAGCTATATTGACTCACTGGGATTTCCTGAAACCCGCAGATTAACGGGAACAGTGATGTGGGTAACTCTTCCAATGGAGCGGCCGTCCAGTGCTCTAGTGTCCATGGGAACATAGAGGAGTTAAGTGTGGATACCTAATTCAGAAACTAGGGTAGCAGCCGGAGAGACTTTGACTGGTCTTCCCACAGCAGTATCACAAAAGAGGAGTGCGGGTGATGGGATTTAGAGAATTCCCAGTCTGGCTCACCAGAGTACTTGTACCTACTAAAGAAATAGGTCTCCTAACAGGGCAGGTGGCTATATAATATATAATAGCCACCTGCCCTGTTAGGAGACCTATTTCTTGATACCCACCTGCCCTCACAGTACAAACAACAGTTGGAGCTCACCCTACATGAACGTTCCCTAGGCGATAATCTAGCTCTGCCCAGTTGCATAGGCTCAGGAGTATCCGACTCATCTGTCGCCGATGATTCGAAGGAACTCGGGTAGCGTCGGATCTTCACGGAAATGCACACTTCGGGGATTTCCGGATTCCTTCGGAGTTGAACAAGCAGCAGCGGATGGACGAATGTTCCCGAGACCCAACCTCCTCTCTCTCCGGTGTTCTCGTAGACGTTCATCAATCCTAATCGTGAGGGAATCGAGGTCCAATGGTAACTCACGAGCTGCAAGCTCATCTTTTATTTCCTCCGATAGTCCGTGAAGGAAGGAATCGAACAGAGCCTCCGGATTCCAGGCACTCTCGGCAGCCAATGTTGTGAAAATCTACCATGTAGTCTGCCACACTGTGGGAGTTCTGATGTACCTTCAGTAGTTTTGGAGCCACCTTTCTCCCGGGCACCGGAGAATCTAATACCTTCCTCACCTCCGCCATGAAATCTCCCAGGTTATGGAAAACGGCGGATTGTTGCTTCCGTCACCCAGGAGAGCTCCCCTCCGGACATTAGCATAATTAGATACGCCATCTTCAATCGAGCCGAAGGGAGACAGCGTGACAGAGCTGGTCCAAGTCTGCTGGGTTCAGTCATGGCCAGTTCGTACTATAACGACAAAAAGGCGAGACCCAGATGCAGACCCAGGAGGCAGATGTTTTGAGCTCTGATATTATTATAATCCAATGCAAAAGGCAGGTCGGGGACAGGCAAGAGTTCTTAACCAGGTCAGAATCTAAAACGGTACAGGGCAGCAGGCAGGCTCGAGGTCAAGGGCAGGCAAGGGTCAGAACCAGGAGGACTAGAAAAACAGAAACTGGGAAAAAAACAGGAGCTAAGAGAAAAAAACATTGGTTGACTTAGCAAACAAGACGAACTGGCACAGACAGACAGAAGACACAGGTATAAATACACAGAAGATAATGGGGAAGATGGGCGACACCTGGAGGGGACGGAGACAAGCACAAAGACAGGTGAAACAGGTTATTTGCGTGTTTTCTTTTGTCCGATTGTTCTTTGGAAAGTAAATTGAACCACCAACCTGTTACACGGAGCGGTGCAGGTGATCCCAAGAGCAGACTCAGACAAGGAGACTTGGATAAGGTAACCAAGGTATTTATTTTAACATACTGGGAAAATGGGGTGCAGGCCAGGGAAAGCTCAGGCAGGTTGTAGGGAGCGAGGTGTTGAGGCTGGAGTGAGGGAAGTTGGGGCTGAGGCTGGAGCGAGGGGAGTTGGGGCTGAGGCTGGAGCGAGGGCAGTTGGGGCTGGGTAAGCAGGTCCGGAGAGGAATCCAAGGAAGCAGTAGATTGGGGGGTCCAGGACAGAGTAGCAGGACTGACGAGACATGGGACTGGAGACAGGGACCAGAGTCAGAGAGGACAGAATGAGCAGAGGTTACAGTCTGGCAGCGTGGAAGTGGCAGGGTTGAGTATTTGTAGAGGTCTTGATTATGGAGCAGGTTGCAGCTGGTGGGGATCTGCTCTGCCTCAAGCACACCTGTCTCCACCCACACACAGAGAAAGAGGGAGAGAGCACTGGGGGAGTGGTGCCAGTTTAGGGAGACACAGGATGAGCAGTAGAGGGCGTGGCAGGCACAGATGTAACACAACCATGTGAAAACTTTACATGAAAACATAATAGATTCTGTTGTTGGGCTAACTTCTGCTACTGTAATACGGTGGTTTGTTGTTCGACAGCTGTGCAGAACTGTGCTTGGATAAATGACTTTCTGTGTTTTGTAAAATTTCAGCATTATATTACCGGCCTGAGGTCAGATTAAGCATCAGTAATATTGGATGTCTCGATAATACCTTGAAAGCGCTGCATGTGGTGAACTGTTCTTTGATGGTATTCAAATTGGATGGCACTTGTGTTAGAAATGTAGGATTTTTTGTTTTTTTTTGTTTGGTCTGTAATATTGTTCAATGGTTCCAAACAATAATAGATATACAACTGAATAAAAATATAAACGCAACATGTAAAGTGTTGGTCCCATGTTTCATGTGCTGATATAAAAGATCCCAGAAATGTTCCATACGCACAAAAAGCTTAATTTCTCTCAACTTTTGTACACAAATATCAGAGGAAGAACTCGACGAACACTATGAAAGCTTAAACTAAGTTTATTCATCCCAAAGGATGAGCAGCTGAGTGGAGTTTCCGCCGTCTCGCTAAACATATCATCTCTATTGCTAGGCAGGAAACTAAGTGATGCTGTTCCTACGGGAACGGCACCTCCGTACCTCCAGGCTCTGATCAGGCCCTACACCCAAACAAGGGCACTGCGTTCATCCACCTCTGGCCTGCTCGCCTCCCTACCTCTGAGGAAGTACAGTTCCCGCTCAGCCCAGTCAAAACTGTTCGCTGCTCTGGCACCCCAATGGTGGAACAAACTCCCTCACGACGCCAGGTCAGCGGAGTCAATCACCACCTTCCGGAGACACCTGAAACCCCACCTCTTTAAGGAATACCTAGGATAGGATAAAGTAATCATTCTAACCCCCCCCTCCCCCTTAAAAGAGTTAGATGCACTATTGTAAAGTGGTTGTTCCACTGGATATCATAAGGTGAATGCACCAATTTGTAAGTCGCTCTGGATAAGAGCGTCTGCTAAATGACTTAAATGTAATGTAAATGTTCCTTCTCTCTTAACGTGACCTGACCTGACCTCGACCCCTCTTCATCACTAATCCACGGCTCTCTCCCCTTATCAGTGCCTGCCACATGTGATCGTTTCCCCTACACTCAGTACATTCCAAGCTTAATTGCACCCACTATATACCTTCCTCCTACAGATAACCATTGACTTCTGGTGTAGACCCTCGACTATCGCACCCCTAATGTCTCTAGCATAACTAATGATGAATAATATTTAAAGTCCCGAAATTCAAACCCATCAGTTTACATCCCTGTTAGTGAGCATTTCTCCATTTCTAAGACAACCAATCCACTTGACAGGTGTGGCATGTCAAGAAGTTGTTTAAACAGCATGATTATTACACAGGTGCACCTTGTGTTGGGGACAATAAAAGGACACTCTAAAATGTGAAGTTTTGTCACACAACACAATGCCATTGATGTCTCAAGTTTTGAGGGAGCATGCAATTGGCATACTTGATGTTGCCAGATCATTTAATGTTCATTTCTCTACCATAAGCCGGCTCCAACGTCGTTTTAGAGAATCCGAAGGCCACGTGAAACCACGCCAGCCCAGGACCTCCACATCCGGCTTCTCCACCTGTGGGATCGTCTAAGACCAGCTACTCGGACAGCTGATGAAACTGTGGGTTTGCACAACCGAAGAATTTCTGCACAAACTTCTCAGAAACCGTCTCAGGGAAGCTCATCTGTGTGCTCATCGTCTTCACCAGGGTCTTGACCTGACTGCAGTTCGGCGTCGTAACCGACTTCAATGGGCAAATGCTCACCTTGGATGGCCACTGGCATGCTGGAGAATTGTGATCTTCACGGATGAATCCCGGTTTCAACTTTACCGGGCAAAAGGCAGACAGTGTGTATGGTGTTGTGTTGGCATGCAGTTTGCTGATGTCAACGTGGTGATCTGAGTGCCCCATGGTGGCAGTGGGGTTATGGTATGCGCAGGCATAAGCTACGAACAACAAACACAATTGCATTTTATCAATGGCAATTTAAATGCACAGATATACAATACTGCGCATTGGACACAATTCCTGGAAGCTAAAAATTTACCAGTTCTACCATGGCCTGCATCACCAGTCATGTCACCCATCGAGCATGTTTAGGATGCTCTGGATCGACGTGTACGACAGCGTGTTCCAGTTCCAGGCTACTTCGCACAGCCATTGAAGAGGAGTGGGACAACATTCCACAATCAACAGCCTGATCAACTCTATGTGAAGGAGATGTGTCGTGCTGCATGAAGCAAATGGTGGTCACACAAGATACTGACTGGTTTTCTGATCCACACCCCTGCCTTTCCCCCCCTTTTTTAAGTATCTGTGACCAACCGATGCATATCTGTATTCCCAGTTATGTGAAATCTATAAATTAGGGCCTAATTTATTTATTAAAATTGACTGATTTCCTTATATGTAGAACCCACCCATTTCTTGACAGATAGCTGAACTAGCCAATTGGCAGCTGAGTTGTTTAGAGAAAAAAATGACAAATGACAAAAAAATTATAATAATCCAGAGTGGAGCAGCGGTCTGAGGCACTGCATCGTAGTGCTAGAGGGTTTACTACAGACCCGGGTTCATTCCCAGGCTGTGCCACAACCGGCCGTGGCCGGGAGTCCCATAGGACGGCGCACAATTAGCCCAGTGTCGTCTGGGTTAGGGGAGGGTTTGGCCGGGGGGGGGGGGCTTTAGTTGGCTCATAGCGCTCTAGCGACTCCTTGTGGCGGGCCGGGTGCCTGCAGGCTGACCCCGGACGCCAGTTGAACGGTGTTTCCTCCGACACATTGGTGTGGCTGACTTCCGGGTTAGGCTTGTGGGTGTTAAGGAGCGTGGTTAGACGGGTCATGTTTTGGAGGGTGCATGACTCCATCTTCACCTCCCAAAGTAGGGAGTTGCAGCGATGAGACAAGATAGAAATTGGGGAGAAAAAGGGGGGGTCATTAAAAAAAATTAAATAATACCATGACATTATGTTGGACACATGTGCATTAAATAGATGTTATTTTATATTCTCAAACTAACAGCAGTGCCTATATGATGTCCTTCCATACAGGTGTATGCTGGAGTGATGCTTCTATGTACATATTGTTGATCAATAGACTAATATACAGTGCCTACAGAAAGTATTCATACCCCTTGATTTATTCCACATTTTGTTCTGTTTACAGCCTGAACTCTAAATGGACTAAATGGATTATTTTTCTCACGCATCAACACACAATACCCCACAATGACAAAGTGAAAACATGTTTTTAAAAATAGATTGAAAATTAAAAATACAGAAAAATCTAATTTACATAAGCATTCACACCCCTTTGCTATGTCACTCCAAATTGAGCTCAGGTGCATCCAATTTCCTTTGATCGTGCTTGAAATTTTACTACAACTTGGAGTTGTGTGTTGAGGAAGAATGTTGTCAGACACGATAAAGAATGATCTGGACCAGTAGGAGTGACATTGTTGGAGAAAGTGGACTCTTGTCTTTTGGCTGATCTCATCTGTGGCTTCATGGTGGGTGAGAAAGGAGTTGGTGCAGTTGAATCAGTGAAGGTAACCCATAGTGGACTTGTGTTTGTGTTTCTTCTGACCAGGGGGAGAAGACGCTCCGTGTCACGTAACTTGGGTCAAGATCTGTTTCTTGCTTTGCTCTTAAGAACAGGGCACCTTTGAAAGGAGTGATTTCTGGGGGTAGCGTTAAGTGTGGAGGTGGAGCGATTGAAGGTGAATATTCCTGGTGTTTGTGATGCCCACCGTTCAGAGACGGTGGTGAGCGTGGTGAAACAGAGGAGTCACTGTCAGTCCTTTTGAATTTTGAGTCAGATTCTCTACCAGACAAAGTCATGTTAGGATGTGAGTTATCCTGTTAAAGCTTTTGTGCAGAAACAACTGCGCTGTTTCAGGTGCAACGTTGATCGTCGTGTTGCGGTAGTGTGTAAGAGGGAGATTCCAAGATGTGGGGAGTGTGCAGGAGGGGGGATAGAGGATTGTGTAGTTTCGGTGGATAAAGTTGTGTGTGTGTCAACTGTAGGGGTGTCCATGTTGCTGGGGATCGGAAGTGTCCGGTGAGAGAGAGGTGGGTTGAGGTAGTCAGAGTAGTGCAGAGGGTGTAGTATGCTGAGGCAGTGAAGAAAGTGGAGGAGGATGGGTCAAGGTTGAAGGATCCTGAGAGGATCCCAGTGAGTAGTAGATTTGTGCCTGTACAGAGGGATAGGGCAATAAGTGACTTATGGTTGGCTTCTCGAGTGAGTTATGGTTGGCTTCTCGAGTGAGTTATGGTTGGCTTCTTGAGTGAGTTATGGTTGGCTTCTTGAGTGAGTTATGGTTGGCTTCTTGAGGGACTTATGGTTGGCGTCTTGAGGGACTTATGGTTGGCTTCTTGAGTGAGTTATGGTTGGCTTCTTGAGTGAGTTATGGTTGGCTTCTTTAATGAGTTATGGTTGGCTTCTTGAGGGACTTATGGTTGGCTTCTTGAGTGAGTTATGGTTGGCTTCTTGAGGGACTTATGGTTGGCTTCTTGAGTGAGTTATGGTTGGCTTCTTGAGTGAGTTATGGTTGGCTTCTTGAGGGACTTATGGTTGGCTTCTTGAGTGAGTTATGGTTGGCTTCTTGAGGAATTTATGGTTGGCTTCTTGAGTGAGTTATGGTTGGCTTCTTGAGCGAGTTATGGTTGGCTTCTTGAGTGAGTTATGGTTGGTGTCTGAAGTGACTTATGGTTGGCTTCTTGAGTGAGTTATGGTTGGCTTCTTGAGGGACTTATGGTTGGCTTCTTGATTGAGTTATGGTTGGCTTCTTGAGTGAGTTATGGTTGGCTTCTCGAGTGAGTTATGGTTGGCTTCTTGAGTGACTTATGGTTGGCTTCTCGAGTGACTTATGGTTGGCGTCTTGAGTGAGTTATGGTTGGCTTCTCGAGTGAGTTATGGTTGGCTTCTCGAGTGAGTTATGGTTGGCTTCTTGAGGGACTTATGGTTGGCTTCTTGAGTGAGTTATGGTTGGCTTCTTGAGGGACTTATGGTTGGTGTCTGAAGTGACTTATGGTTGGCTTCTTGAGTGACTTATGGTTGGCTTTTTGAGTGAGTTATGGTTGGTGTCTGAAGTGACTTATGGTTGGCTTCTTGAGTGACTTATGGTTGGCTTCTTGAGTGAGTTATGGTTGGCGTCTTGAGTAAGTTATGGTTGGTGTCTGAAGTGACTTATGGTTGGCTTCTTGAGTGACTTATGGTTGGCTTCTCGAGTGATTTATGGTTGGCTTCTCGAGTGAGTTATGGTTGGCTTCTTGAGTGAGTTATGGTTGGCTTCTTGAGGGACTTATGGTTGGCTTCTTGAGTGAGTTATGGTTGGCTTCTTGAGTGAGTTATGGTTGGTGTCTGAAGTGACTTATGGTTGGCTTCTTGAGTGACTTATGGTTGGCTTCTTGAGGGACTTATGGTTGGCTTCTTGAGTGAGTTATGGTTGGCTTCTCGAGTGAGTTATGGTTGGCTTCTTGAGTGAGTTATGGTTGGTGTCTGAAGTGACTTATGGTTGGCTTCTTGAGTGAGTTATGGTTGGCTTCTTGAGGGACTTATGGTTGGCTTCTTGAGTGAGTTATGGTTGGCTTCTTGAGGGACTTATGGTTGGCTTCTTGAGTGAGTTATGGTTGGCTTCTCGAGTGAGTTATGGTTGGCTTCTTGAGTGACTTATGGTTGGCTTCTCGAGTGACTTATGGTTGGCGTCTTGAGTGAGTTATGGTTGGCTTCTCGAGTGAGTTATGGTTGGCTTCTCGAGTGAGTTATGGTTGGCTTCTTGAGTGAGTTATGGTTGGCTTCTTGAGTGAGTTATGGTTGGCTTCTCGAGTGAGTTATGGTTGGCTTCTTGAGGGACTTATGGTTGGCTTCTTGAGTGAGTTATGGTTGGCTTCTTGAGGGACTTATGGTTGGTGTCTGAAGTGACTTATGGTTGGCTTCTTGAGTGACTTATGGTTGGCTTCTTGAGTGAGTTATGGTTGGCTTCTTGAGTGAGTTATGGTTGGTGTCTGAAGTGACTTATGGTTGGCTTCTTGAGTGACTTATGGTTGGCTTCTTGAGTGAGTTATGGTTGGCTTCTCGAGTGAGTTATGGTTGGCTTCTTGAGGGACTTATGGTTGGCGTCTTGAGTGAGTTATGGTTGGCTTCTTGAGTGAGTTATGGTTGGTGTCTGAAGTGACTTATGGTTGGCTTCTTGAGTGACTTATGGTTGGCTTCTTGAGTGAGTTATGGTTGGCTTCTTGAGTGCGTTATGGTTGGTGTCTGAAGTGACTTATGGTTGGCTTCTTGAGTGACTTATGGTTGGCTTCTCGAGTGAGTTATGGTTGGCTTCTTGAGGGACTTATGGTTGGCTTCTTGAGTGAGTTATGGTTGGCTTCTTGAGTGAGTTATGGTTGGTGTCTGAAGTGACTTATGGTTGGCTTCTTGAGTGACTTATGGTTGGCTTCTTGAGTGAGTTATGGTTGGCTTCTTGAGTGAGTTATGGTTGGAGTCTGAAATGACTTATGGTTGGCTTCTTGAGTGACTTATGGTTGGCTTCTTGAGGGACTTATGGTTGGCTTCTCGAGTGAGTTATGGTTGGCTTCTCGAGTGAGTTATGGTTGGCTTCTTGAGTGAGTTATGGTTGGCTTCTCGAGTGAGTTATGGTTGGCTTCTTGAGTGAGTTATGGTTGGCTTCTTGAGGGACTTATGGTTGGCGTCTGAAGTGACTTATGGTTGGCTTCTTGAGTGACTTATGGTTGGCTTCTCGAGTGAGTTATGGTTGGCTTCTTTAATGAGTTATGGTTGGCTTCTCGAGTGAGTTATGGTTGGGTTTTTGAGTGAGTTATGGTTGGCTTCTTGAGTGAGTTATGGTTGGCGTCTTGAGGGACTTATGGTTGGCGTCTTGAGTGACTTATGGTTGGCTTCTTGAATGACTTATGGTCAATTATGGAGTGACTTAGCGCTCATAGCATTGAAATCAACTGTCTTGCAGAAATGGAAGGTAAATCCCAGGCTGTTGGCATGGTGCAGGAGAAGATAGGGTCACATTAATGCAATGGCTGTAGTGGGTTAATGGGGTGATTTTAAATGTTTTCATGAAATTGTTGTATATAGGTGTAGGGTTAGCGGGTGGTGTTTTGCTTTTTCATGTTTTCCTTTTAGGAACATAAATAATGAAGTTAATTTAATGTAGCTACATGTACATATTACCTCAATTACCTCGACTAACCGGTGCCCCCGCACATTGACTCTGTACCGTTACCCCCTGTATATATAGGGAGGTGACCAAGAACCCAATGACCACTCATACAGAACTACAGAATTCCTTGTTTGAGATGGGAGAACCTGCTAGAAGGACAACAGTCTCTACAGCACTTCACCAATCTGGGCTTTATGGGAGTGGCCAGACGGAAACCACTCCCTGATAAAAAGGCACATGACAGCACGCCTGGAGTTTGCAAAAAGGCATGTGAAAGACTCAGAGCATAAGGCAAAAGATTATGTGATCTGATGAGACAAAAATGCAACTATTTGGCCTGAATGCAATGCGCAATGTCTGGAGAAACCAGGCACAGCTCATCACCTGAATCATGGATAAAGTTGATCACAAGTATTCTTAGAAGATAAGTTACACCCTGAAATAAGGAGAGTGAGAGAAGTTACACCCTGAAATAAGGAGAGTGAGAGAAGTTACACCCTGAAATAAGGAGAGTGAGAAATAACTAGGCCATCAAATGTCCCGAAGGCCTTGAGCAGCATACAATTTGAGAGTGAGAGAGAGAGAGAGAATGGGATCACTGTATGACAGGGGAGGTAGAGACACAGATGAACTCCCTCTTTCCCCCCTAGCGACACATATGCACTTCCTCTTTCCCCCCTAGAGACACATATGTACTTCCTCTTTCCCCCCTAGAGACACATATGCACTTCCTCTTTCCCCCTAGAGACACATATGTAATTCCTCTTTCCCCCCTAGAGACACAGATGTACTTCCTCTTTCCCCCTAGAGACACATATGCACTTCCTCTTTCCCCCCTAGAGACACATATGCACTTCCTCTTTCCCCCCTAGAGACACATATGCACTTCCTCTTTCCCCCCTAGAGACACATATGCACTTCCTCCTTCCCCCCTAGAGACACATATGCACTCCCTCTTTCCCCCCTAGAGACACAGATGCACTTCCTCCTCCCCCCCTAGAGACACATATGCACTTCCTCTTTCCCCCCTAGAGACACATATGCACTTCCTCCTTCCCCCCTAGAGACACATATGCACTTCCTCTTCCCCCCCTAGAGACACATATGCACTTCCTCTCCCCCCCCCCCCTAGAGACACAGATGTACTTCATCTTTCCCCCTAGAGACACATATGCACTTCCTCTTTCCCCCCTAGAGACACATATGCACTTCCTCTTTCCCCCCCTAGAGACACATATGCACTTCCTCTTTCCCCCCTAGAGACACATATGCACTTCCTCTTTCCCCCTAGAGACACATATGCACTTCCTCCTTCCCCCCTAGAGACACATATGCACTTCCTCTTTCCCCCCTAGAGACACATATGCACATCCTCTTTCCCCCCTAGAGACACATATGCACTTCTTCTTTCCCCCCTAGAGACACATATGCACTTCCTCTTCCCCCCCTAGAGACACATATGCACTTCCTCTTCCCCCCCTAGAGACACAGATGTACTTCTTCTTTCCCCCCTAGAGACACAGATGTACTTCCTGTGAGGAAGTAAAAAAAGACCAGATAACACAACTCAATGATACCAAATTGTACAGATTTGGAAGATTATTACAAATTAAGAATACTGCTAGGAGAGTGACACACAGCAAATCTTGCTACCAAATATGTTTAATCATGTCATAGCTTGAGGATGTACTGTACATGATTATGTTAAGTGTTTACTTTTTATTTATGTATTTTTGAACACACAAGCACTTAATTAATTGCCAATACATAATAGTGCTACTCAACCCACGGAGGTGGGTTCGGGTGTTGGAGCTAAACTTTGCAGCGATCTTAGACCCTGTTGTTTAAATGACAGGTGGTTGAAATATCACGTAGAAATTTGTGATAGGATATTGATCGATCATTAAGAAATGCAATTTCTACCTATAATCATTATTGAACTCGACCATACAACTGACAGGTTCGCGAGCATGCACTGAGGGGGTATAGCGGGGAGTCCTTCGGGGTACGCATGGGGTAAAGAGAGAGAGAGAGAGAGAGAGAGAGAAAGAGAGAGTGAGAAAGCGCGTGAAAAGAGCCGGCATCGTTTTACCTGCATCTTTCTCCTCGGATATATCTGTAACGGGAAAACAGGAGAAAATGCTCTTTCTTCAAACCATCTTAAGGAGAGGAACACATAAAGGTAGTCATATTTTCAAATAATATTTGCGCATGATATTATGATCATTATAATTGCATGACTGTAACTTGAAACTCCACATGTCACCGTGCCATATAGCATGCAATAGTTTTCCTTCTTCATTCATTGAATAAAAGCAAATTGACCGGTCTATTGTTTCAAACTGACCACGTTCCGCGTCATAGATTAAGCTGCTATACAAATGCAAAATGCATAGTCGCAAACCATGATATGAGCAGGGAACAGCGGTAGCGACCCACTTCTTCGGAGACGGTGGATACGCACACTGTCAGCATGCTTTCCACCGAACAACACGATGATCATTCAGGATCGTCAGTATGTGATTTTCTAAAAAAGTGGTTTTGACTCTTTATGGTTACCTCCGCTGCAGAGGAATGAGCTACAGTATGAATGCGATGGAAAATAATAACATTCTGTCGTCAAAACAAACATATCATGTAAGGAGATTGTGGCCATTCAGTCAGTGGCCTAATCAACATGAAAAATGTAGTATTGCGTTGACACATTGAAATAAGCATAGAAGTTTCAGGCCAATTGAAATAGCATACAAGACGCTAGTTCACAAATGTCCACCTTAAATGAATCAATTATTCTGTTAATTGAATTGAATGTATGTATTTAAAATTAATTAATTAGTTTACTTTAACGTTTAAACATGGTGCGCTAATATTTGCTGAAGCAATGTGTGTTTTTTCCTCTCCTGTCCTGTTTTGGTGGATAATTTATTTATGAATACAGTGGAGCTGATCGGCTCTTTGAAGCTCCACGCTCTTCCTTCCCTGAGATGTAGTCACATGTACAGGATGTATGGCTGCAGCCTGCCACCTGTTGGTAGGCTAGGATCCGGCAGACACCGGAACTGGTTTTATTACATAGGATTGATACAAATTCATGAATAGATTGAATAATACATACATTTATGAAATGATTGAGAAGAAACGGAATATTAATACTATTAGAATATTCACTTCATGGGTTCATTCTACTTGTCATTAATTTCTGAATTATTCAGTGTCAAATATCAGCAGGTTAGGTCCTGCTAATGTTTTCAAGTGTCCCAGTCTGCTTCCCAAATGACATCCTATTCTCTATATACATGTAGTGCACTACTTTTAACCAGAGCTCTATGGGCCCTGTTCAAAAGTATAGGGCTCTGTTCAATGGTAATGTACTGTGTAGGGAATGGGGTGTGAATTGGGACGCAGCCTTAGTATGTCGGAATACATGATGAGATGTAATAATGAGGACAGACATAATTAATATTCCCTGTGTTCTTGATTCCTCTGCGATGGCTGATCTCATCTCATCTCATCTCAACTCAACTCAGTGTGTGTGTGTGTGTGTGTGTGTGTGTGTGACTGCAGTGTAGCTCCTGAGACAAGACAGATACTCAGTGGGAGGCACTGACAGGAAATAATATAATATAATATAATTTAATATGCACTGAGCAAGAATATAAACGCAACATGCAATAATTTCATTTTTTTTCTTATTATTTGTCACATAGTAGACCTTACTGTGAAATGCTTACTTACAAGCCCTCAACCCACAATGCAGTTCAAGAAATAGAGTTGACTGCAGTCAGCATGCCAATTGCATTTTAGAGCTGCCTTTTATTGTCCCCAGCACAAGGTGCACCTGTGTAATGACCATGCTGTCAGCTTCTTGATATGGCCACACCTGTCAGGTGGATGTATTATCTTGGCAAAGGAGAAATGCTCACTAACAGGGATGTAAACACATTTGTGAACAGAATTTGAGAGAAATACGCTTTTTTTTTGTGTGTATGGAACATTTCTGGGATATTTTATTTCAGCTCCTAAAACATGGGACCAAAATGTTATATTTTGCATTTATATATATTTTTGTTCAGTATAATTGTAACGGCATTCCTCCTCCTCTTCATACGAAGAGGAGGAGTAGTGATTCGACCAAAATGCAGCGGGTTGTGAATACATAATGATTTATTACAACAAACGACGAAACACGAAAACAAACACTTGGAAGGATTACAAAATAACAAAAACGAATGTAGACTGACCTAAACCATGAGAACTTACATATAACACGAAGCACGTAGGAACAGGTACAGACTATAACAAACGAACGAACAAACGCTACAGTCCCGTGTGGTGCGCAGACACAGACACGGACGACAATCACCCACAAACAAACAGTGAGAACAACCTACCTTAATATGACTCTCAATCAGAGGAAACGTCAAACACCTGCCTCTAATTGAGAGCCATACCAGGCAACCCAAAACCAACATAGAAACAGAAAACATAGACTGCCCACCCAAAACTCACGCCCTGACCAATAAACACATACCAAACAACAGAAAACAGGTCAGGAACGTGACAATAATTGAATAAATTCGAACTGAAACAAATAAAATAGAATGATTTACTACTTACATGAGATGTTTACTGTGTGGCTGTTCTAAGGAATAGTTGAGCCACTCGAGAAACTCTCTTATCTGAAACAGAACTGTCTGGTTTGCTCACACAGAAGCAGTCTAAAATGAAACTCAATACATTTTTAACCCACACTATACACTCTGGGGCTGACTTTTAGGGCAGTTTGTGTGTGTGTGGATAAATCCTCCCTGTTTTCCCCCCGTTTCCCCCCCTGTTTTCCCCCTCGGTTCCCCCTTGTTTTCCCCCTTGTTTTCCCCCTCTGTTTTCCCCCTTGTTTTCCCCCTCTGTTTTCCCCCTCTGTTTTCCCCCTCGGTTCCCCCCCCGTTATCCCCCCGTTTCCCCCCCTGTTTTCCCCCCTCTGTTTTCCCCTCTCTGTTTTCCCCCTCTGTTTTCCCCCTCGGTCCCCCCCCGTTATCCGCCCGTTTCCCCCCCTGTTTTCCCCCCTCTGTTTTCCCCTCTCTGTTTTCCCCCCCTGTTTCCCCCCCCTGTTACCCCCCTGTTTTCCCCCTCTGTTTTCCCCCCTCTGTTTTCCCCTCTCTGTTTTCCCCCCCTGTTTCCCCCCCCTGTTTCCCCCTGTTTTCCCCCTCTGTTTTCCCCCTGTTTTCCCCCCTTTTTTTCCCCTGTGTTCCCCCCTGTGTCCCCCTCTGTTTCCCCCCCTGTTTTCCCCCTCTGTGTTCCCCCCTGTGTCCCCCTCTGTGTCCCCCCCTGTTTTCCCCCTCTGTTTCCCCCCCTGTTTCCCCCCCCTGTTTTCCCCCCCTGTTTTCCCCCTCTGTGTTCCCCCCTGTGTCCCCCTCTGTGTCCCCCCCTGTTTTCCCCCTCTGTTTCCCCCCCTGTTTTCCCCCCCTGTTTTCCCCCCTGTTTTTCCCCTGTGTTCCCCCCTGTGTCCCCCTCTGTTTCCCCCCCTGTTTTCCCCCTCTGTGTTCCCCCCTGTGTCCCCCTCTGTTTCCCCCCCTGTTTTCCCCCTCTGTTTCCCCCCCTGTTTTCCCCCCCTGTTTTCCCCCTCTGTGTCCCCCCCTGTTTTCCCCCTCTGTTTTCCCCCCCTGTTTTCCGCTTATATCACCTGAGGGTGTTTCCACTGAGACAATATCCCGGGATCATATTTTCTCTGTTAAGTCGTAGATTTACGGTACAAGACATATTATGCTTTTGTAATAGATCAAACTTCTTCCTTGGCATTACACTGTAGATGATTGTGGTGTGTGTGTGTGTGATTGTGATTGTGATGTGTGTGTGCGTGCGTGCGTGCGTGCGTGCGTGCGTGCGTGCGTGCGTGCGTGCGTGCGTGTGTGTGTGTGTGTGTGTGTGTGTGTGTGATTGTGATTGTGATGTGTGTGTGCGTGCGTGCGTGCGTGCGTGCGTGTGTGTGTGCGTGTGTGTGTGCGTGTGTGTGTGCGTGTGTGTGTGTGTGTGCGTGTATGTGTGTGTGTGTGATTGTGGTGTGTGTGTGTGTGTGATTGTGGTGTGTGTGTGTGTGTGATTGTGGTGTGTGTGTGTGTGTGTGATTGTGATGTGTGTGTGCGTGCGTGCGTGCGTGCGTGCGTGCGTGCGTGCGTGCGTGCGTGCGTGCGTGCGTGTGTGTGTGTGTGTGTGATTGTGGTGTGTGTGTGTGATTGTGGTGTGTGTGATTGTGGTGTGTGTGTGTGTGTGTGTGTGTGTGTGTGTGTGTGTGTGTGATTGTGGTGTGTGTGATTGCGGTGTGTGTGTGTGTGTGATTGTGGTGTGTGTGTGTGGTCTGTGTGTGTGTGTGAGAGCTATAAATCTGGTGGTATTTTGATGCTACGCTAATAAATAAAAATGTTGTGAAAACTCTGCCAATTGGAAATGAGTCAAAGTGGAATACATCCTGATTGTAATCAAACTGATGTATTTTGATGCTCTGCCAGTGTATTTGTACTGTAATTGTTGAGCATTACTCATATATTTTCATTGTGTTTTCAACCCTTTATTTTCCATTTTGGGCAGGTTCACCATGATCAGAATGTAACACAATTCACTACATTTAAAGTTCCATTGTACTATGATTGTTGTGCATTACTCAGATACTGTCGTCCTGTTGGGCAGGTTTGTGACTATTACATTGTGTGTTCACGTTTAATATGTGCCCCCCCCTCGTTTGTCACGAAAGCGAAACCCTGCGTCTGGGATTTGTTGTAGACTCCCTCCGGCTGTGCTAATAAAGCTGTTTCTCTTGTTCCATCTCTCAGAGATATGTGTTTGGCTGGTGAAAGGCAACCCCCAGGCCACTCCCTCTTATTCTGACTTTAATATAAATGTTCTTCTTAAGTTCTGAACCCACACACAGACTCCCTTGAACACCAAAACTACTGTAGCATAAATAAATAAAAAAACATGAAGTATGCTTCTTCATAGTTTCTTGATAGTGTTCAGGGTTTGTCTTACGAGGTACTGAGACCAGCTTAATCAGTGCATATTGTTATCCGAACTGGGTTTGAAATAGTATTTTAAATCATTCAAATACTTTGTGTTTGCTCGTCTGCATGGAGTACCAGATGGGGTCGGGTTTGCACTTTTGGAACTATTCTATTGGTTCCATTGCATCAAACAAGCTCAATCAAGCCCTGCTAAAGTATTTGAAAATAATTTAGAATAGTATTTGAACCCAGGGCATATTTTTATTAGTTTCCTAATAATCCGTTAAATAAAGAATCATATCAGTATTTGTCCAAGCCTTGGAGCTCTGTCAGAGGAGAGGAGAGAGGAGAGGAGAGAGGAGAGGAGAGGAGAGAGGAGAGGAGAGAGGAGGGATTCTTCTGTACTTTAGTGAATAACAAACTATCCTGAATTATTTCTACAGGTTTTAGCTGTTGGCAAAATTGCAGCATTTTGTTGTTGAATAGCATGTTTACTAGTCTACTGCATGTCTTTTGTTGAAGTAAACCCTTGATGCCTTTCAGCACTGAGACATTTTGTAGTATTCAGTATACAAGTAAGCTCACTGCTTTTTGAAAGGAGAAGAGAGACGTGATACCAGTGTTTTTTTACCGAGCTGTAACAGTAAATACAAGTCAGAAACACTCTAACTATGACGCATTGACTTTATCCAACTAACCCAAAGTCTGGCCTGAAAGTCTCTTTCCCTTGTTCTTTCTTGTCTTTACGTCACTGCATGTTTTAGTTGAAGTACTTCAAGGCATTTGCCTAATGTGTTTATATCAACTTACTAATGATGGTTAATGGTGCTTTAAAGTGCTGCTGGAGTTACGTAATGCTCTGTCATTGTGTCCCTGAATGACTTTAACTGTACGTGAAATCCTTTTCATGGTTTAGGGCTCTGTGTCTCCAATGATGTTTTCAAACCTGGGTAAACTTAAGTAATATGTTTCAAATACTTGACGATGCGCTTTGATTTAGCTTGGAGTTTGCACTTTTGGGACTCTTCGAGTGGTTCCATTGTAGCCTACCGGACAAACCAAAGAAACCACTTTTGGGACACTTCGAGTGGTTCCTCGGGTTGAATAATTCGACATATAAATAGTCATTATTTACTTAGAAATATATAAAGCAAATATTTTACCATTGTAGTATAGAAACTGCAAACTGCATCCACCTCGCAGGCAAAAACATATTTGACGGCAGAGAGAAAGATTTGCAGGTTTAAAGTTAATGTCCTGCAAATTTCTACAAAAAAAATCTACACACTTTTACATGGGGCAGAGATAACATTTTGCAGTTTTAAAACTAATTTTATGTGATTCTACTCATTTTGTCATAGGATGGAGAGAACATTTTTCAGATTTAAGTCTAGATCTCTGCATTTCTACACATTTTTATCTATGACTTATGCCATGTTAATGATATCTGAGTGAAAGTGACTAACAAAATCAATGGGGGGGGGGCCTGGAGGTCAGGGCCCCCCTGCCTTGGGTGCCTGGTCAGTAATACGGCCATGATTACTACGAGGTTTAGATCGCTGGCTAGACTTACGTAGCAATCTATAAAACGTTAGCTGACATGGTTGTCAGTGACTGACAATACAAGAGGAAAGATGCTGATGCAGAACTAGGTTTATAAACGGCACCTTGTGTATTCTACTATTGCTAAGTTATCGGCGGTCACAGAGAGACAGATGCACATCTTGATGTTTGTTTAGCGTCTTTAGTTCTTACTCCTCTTTGCAATGCAAATGAGTTTTGTATGAGGCTTTATCCTCTTGTCACGAGAGATTAATTACTAGATTATTAGCAGTCATATGCATATCATAGTTGTCCGGGGGAGGCTCGCTGAAATCCTTGCGAAACAGAGCAGGGCTCTGTATGGGGTCTGTTTTGGTTTTTCTTCATTTATCTTATGCTGCATGCCTTCCTAATGAAGGTAAAATATCCAACTATTCAGTTTGATTCATCCTTGAGCAACTTTGAAAGTACAGAGAAAATGAGAATAAGGAATCATCAACAATATAGTGTTATAATTTCATGAAGGCAACATTCAGAAGATTAGTGAGGGGAGTAAGGTTATTGATCTGTCATCATGGTAGTGTGTGTGTACGTGTGTGTGTGTGTGTGTGTGTGTGTGTGTGTGTGTGTGTGTGTGTGTGTATGTGTGTGAGGTGGTACTGTAGAAGATACAGTTTGCCCATCTCTAAAAGCGACAGCAGTAGTTCCCCCAGCTAGGTATTTTAGACGGGCTGTGGAGAATACATTATTTTTTATATATATATGTATATATATATATATATATATTTTTTTTTTCTCACCTTATTTGAACCAGGTAATAATGATAATAATAATAAACAGTAGGACATACTGCTGTGATCTGTACTACGGTTCATTAAGGAGGTCTTAGAACTTTAATTTGCTGTTCAACGTGACACATCGAATAGAATAATAGATCGGTAGACAAATAGACATTCTGTCTTCTCCCCTGCCTCTCAGAAGGTTTTTTGTATTTGTTATTCTACCTGTTGTTTGGTACACAGCAGGGGAGAAGAACCGCTGTCTATAAAGTGATAAAACAACAGCAGCTGAGGAGACATGTTACGTGGCCCCATTATGTCAAGACTTTGTGTAACGGAGAGAGAGAATGAAAGATGTTGTATACCGTATAGCACCCCTAATTTCGAGAGAGAGAGAGAGAGAGAGAGAGAGAGAGAGAGAGAGAGAGAGAGAGAGAGAGAGAGAGAGAGAGAGAGAGAGAGAGAGAGAGAGAGAGAGAGAGAGAGAGAGAGAGAGAGAGAGAGAGAGAGAGAGAGAGAGAGAGAGAGAGAGAGAGAGAGAGAGAGAGAGAGAGAGAGAGAGAGAGAGAGACAGAGAGACAGAGAGACAGAGAGCTGCTGATTCTCTAATGGTTGTCCTTATATATCATGATCCCGTATTACATTTTTATTTTATTTCACTAGGCAAGTCAGTTAAGAACAAAATTCTTATTTACAATGACGGCCTACACCGGCCGAACCCGGAAGACGCTGGGCCAATTGTGCGCCGGCCTATGGGACTCCCAATTACGGGCCGGTTGTGATACAGCCTGGATTCAAACCAGGGTGTTTGTAGTGACGCCTCAAGCACTGAGAGATGCAGTGCCTTAGATTGCCGTGCCTCTCGAGGAGCCCATAGCAAGAGACATGGGGGCAAGGGGAGAGCAGGAGGGACTGTGTGTGTATGTTCCTTTTCTGCCAATGTTCATTTGCTCGGAGGTTGATGCTCTTCTACATTGTGTCACTCTATCATCTCTCCACACAGGAAGATGTATTGGTTAAGATAAGATCGATTATGAGAGGTATGAGGGGATATTTTCCAGTTACGGGGATATCCAGTGTCCTAAGTTTACAGGCTAGGGTCAGGGAAACCTCCTGGCCCTAGAAATGGCAGATACAGTGGTTCTTCCTTTAAACGTTTTGAGTTTATGCCGCGAACCTTTGTGGTAGATGTTGGCAGATTGTGGTAAAATTTGCATCATTCTGGCGACAATGACTGACACTTGAATAACGTGCCATAGAATTCTGCGGCATCCCGCAGTGCTGCTGTACGCCGTCATTTTTAAAGGAAGAACCCCGGTGGCTTATGGGAGCTAGCTGCTGTAACTGGTTAGTGTTCATTAGGCACCAAACAGAAGAAATATTGTCCACTAAGAAACGTTTTTTTTGTTTGTTGTTTTATGTGCGATATGTTTTGCTACATGTGTACTAATGAATACGCCCCTGGATGTTGATGTGTGTGGACAGTGTTTCTCTGAAGTCATCTCTGTGACTCAGGATGACTCTACATGAGAATCTCTCCACAGGCACGTCAAGCACCGTAAAAAGGGAAAGGAAGCGTTTTGTATGAATGTTGCGGCGACGAGATATAGGAATTTATATTAGATATTTTCTTCCCTTGATGAAAGTTTAGGATGCCCCCCCCACCCTCCCCCACACACACTACACACTACACACTACACACACACACACACATACACACACACACACACACACACACACACACACACACACACACACACACACACACACACACACACACACACACACACAAGCAGTCAGGCACACATTAAAGATGGATGACGTAAGCTATGTCGATGTGAATGCCACCATTTTCTCCCTTTCATAACAAGAGGGTTCTATCCGTTTCCATGGTGACGGGATATCACTTAGGGTGCTATCTGTATTGGTCACGTAAACAGTTTTGCAAAATGTTATCGCAGGCGTAGCAAAAATGCTTATGTTTCTAGCTCCAACAGAGCAGTAATATCTAGCACTACAATAACAATACATATATCATATTTAAAAAAATAAAAAAATACAGAACAAGAAATGAAGACATATCAGAGTATCTGGAATATAAATATATACACTGAGTGGACAAAACATTATGAACACCTGCTCTTTACATGACCAACACTTACCAGGGGAATTCAGGTGAAACCTATGATACCTTCTTGATATCACTTGTTAAATTCACTTCAATCAGTGTAGATGAAGTGCAGGAGACAGGTAAAAAAAATATTTTTAAACCTTGAAACAGTTGAGACATGGATTATATATGTGTGCCATTCAGAGGGTGAATGGGCAAGACAAAATATTTAAGTACCTTTGAACGGGGTATGGTAGTAGGTGCCAGGCGCACCGGTTTGTGTCAAGAACTGCAACGCTGCTGGGTTTTTCACGCTCAACAGTTTCCCTTGTGTATCAAAAATAGTCCACCACCCAAAGGACATCCAGCCAGCTTGACACAACTGTAGGAAGCATTAGAGTCAACATGGGCCAGCATCACTGTGGAACGCTTTCACCCCGAAGAATTGAGGCTGTTCTGAGGGTCAACAGGGGAGGGGGAGTTGAATTTCAATATTAGGAATGTTGGCTTAATGTTTGGTACACTCAGTGTATACAGTACCAGTCAAAAGTTTGAACACATTTACCCATTCAAGGTTTTTTATTTATTTTTTACTATTTTCTACAATGTGGAATAATAGTGAAGACATGAAAACTTTGAAATAGCACATCATGTAATAACCATAAAAGTGTTAAACAAATCTGAGATTCTTCAAAGTAGCCACTCTTTGAAAGTTTCTTCAAGCGCAGTCGCAAAAACCATCAAGCGCTATGATGAAATTGGCTCTCATGAGGACCGCCACAGGAAAGGAAGACCCAGAGTTACCTCTGCTGCAGAGGATAAATTAATTAGAGTTAACTGCACCTCAGATTGCAGCTCAAATAAATGCTTCACAGAGTTCAAGTAACAGACACATCTCAACATCAACTGTCCAGAGGAGACTTTGTGAATCAGGCCTGTATGGTCGAATTGCTGCAAAGAAACAACTACTAAAGGACACCAATAATAAACACGAGCAATGGACATTAGACTGGTGGAATCTGTCCTTTGGTCTGATGAGTCAAAATGTGTAATTTTTGGTTCCAACCAACGTGTCTTTATGAGACGCAGAGTAGATGAACGGATGATTTGCGTGTGTGGTTCCCATCGTGAAGCATGGAGGAGGCGGTGGGATGGTGTGGGGGTGCTTTGCTGGTGACACTGTCTGTGATTTATTTAGTATTCAAGGCACACTTAACCAGCATGGCTACCACAGCATTCTGCAGCGATACGCCAAACCATCTGGTTTGCGTTTAGTGGGACTATCATTTGTTTTTCAACAGGACAATGACCCAAAATACACCTCCAGGCTGTGTAAGGGCTATTTGACCAAGAAGGAGAGTGATGGAGTGCTGCATCAGATGACCTAGCCTCCACAATCACCCGACCTCAACCCAATTGAGATGATTTGGGATGAGTTGGACCGCAGAGTGAAGGAAAAGCAGCCAACAAGTGCTCAGCATATGTGGGAACTCCTTCAAGTCTGTTGGAAAAGCGTTCCTCATGAAGCTGTTCGAGAGAATGCCAAGAGTGTGCAAAGCTGTCATCAAGGCAAAGGGTGTCTACTTTGAAGAATCTAAAATATATTTTGATTTGTTTAACACTTTTTTAGTTACTAAATGACTCCATATGTGTTATTTCATAGTGTTGATGTCTTCACTATTATTCTACAGAAAATTCTAAAATAAAGAAAACCCTTGAATGAGGTGTGTCCAAAATTTTGACTGGTACTGAATATCGCATTCTGTGTTAATCACACCCTTAATAAAGATGAGCTGACTGTATAAATGATATTATTTTTATAACATTTATAACATCTCCCAGTCTGTTGTCCCGACTTGCTTCGAGATGTCCATCATTGTTCTTGTACCCAAGAAAGTCAAGGTAACTAAATGACTATCGTCCCGTAGCAGTCACTTCTGTCATCATGAAGTGCTTTGAGAGACTAGTTAACCTCTAACATCTCCCAAACCCGGATCCGGGAGCACCCCCATCAGTAGAAAAGCTACTAGCATAGCCTAGCCTAGCGTCACAAGTAAATACTAGCATCTAAATATCATTAAATCACAAGTCCAAGACACCAGATGAAAGATACACATCTTGTGAATCCAGCCATCATTTCTGATTTTTAAAATGTTTTACAGGGAAGACACAATATGTAAATCTATTAGCTAACCACGTTAGCAAAAGACACCACTTTTTTTACTCCACCAGTTTTTTACTCCATCAGTAGCTATCACAAATTCGACCAAATAAAGATATAAATAGCCACTAACCAAGAAAAAACTTCATCAGATGACAGTCTGATAACATATTTATTGTATAGCATATGTTTTGTTAGAAAAATGTGCATATTTCAGGTATAAATCATAGTTTACCATTGCAGCCACCATCACAACTCTCACCAAAGCGACTAGAATAACTACAGAGAGCAACGTGTATTAGCTAATTACTCATCATAAAACATTTCTTAAAAATACACAGCATACAGCAATTGAAAGACACAGATCTTGTGAATCCAGACAATATTTCAGATTTTCTAAGTGTTTTACAGCGAAAACACAATATGGCGTTATATTAGCTTACCACAATAGCATACATCACAACAGCATTGATTCAAGGCAAAAATAGCGATAACGTATAAACCACCAAAATATATTAATTTTTTCACTAACCTTCTCAGAATTCTTCAGATGACAGTCCTATAACATCATATTACACAATGCATATAGAGTTTGTTCGAAAATGTGCATATTTAGCAGCACAAATCGTGGTTATACAATGAGAAAAGTAGCAAAGCTGCCCAGAAAATGGCAGGAGAAATCTTTGAAGAGGCACCTATTCTAATCAGTAACTATTCCAAAACTTGACTAAAAAATACAGGTTGGACAGCAATTGAAAGACAAATTAGTTCTTAATGCAATCGCTGGGTTACATTTTTAAAATTAACGTTACTTCAAGCATACAGCGTGCGCTAAAGCGAGACCGCACCATAATTCATGGCGGAATTATTATCTGACATTTGTCAACATAAGTACGAATTAACAGCATAAAGACTGCTTACTATTAGTTGAGCTTCCATCAGAATCTTGGGCAAGGTGTCCTTTCTCCAGAACAATCGTCTTTGGGTTGAAAGATGTCCTCTTGTCCGGTCGAAATAGCCGCTAATGTTAGCCACCAGCTGGAGAGGTGTCCAACTCCTGAAAGCGCATGACAAAGAAATCCCAGAAAATCGCAATAAACTGCTATAAACTGCTAAGTCGGTTTAAATTAACTACCTTATGATGTCTTTAACACCTATAACGAATAAAAACATGACCGGAGATATAGAACTACTAAAACGAAAGCGTTTGCAGGACGCCATTGTGATGTCTTCATGCGTCAGGCGCACCGTTGAAAAGGACGGTACTTCCGTTCCACGGTCTTATAAAGGGCCCCAGATTGCGCAATCCACTCCATTCAAATTCTCCCCGCTTACTGACATCTAGAGGAAGACGTATGCAGTGCATGTAGCCCAATGGCTTACATGGGGACTTATAAACTGGCCTCAGAACAGGGACCTCGATTTCTGAAATCTCACTCCCTGACAGGAAATGTCCTGCAGAATGAGTTCTGTTTCACTCAGAGAAATAATTCAAACGGTTTTAGAAACTAGAGAGTGTTTTCTATCCAATAGTAATAATAATATGCATATTGTACGAGCAAGAATTGAGTACGAGGCAGTTTAATATTGGGAACTAAATATTACAAAGTCGAAATGGCACCCCCCTAGTGTCAAGAAGTTTTAAGGACCATATCACCTCCACCCTACCTGACACCCTAGACCCACTACAATTTGCATACCGCTCCAATAGGTCCACGGATGACGCAATCTCCAATGCACTGCACACTGCCCTATCCCACCTGGACAATATGTGTGAATGCTGTTCATCGACTACAGCTCAGACTTCAACTAGGGATATATATATAACTAGGGTTATTCAAATACTTGTGAGTATCCATTTTTTTGTGCTCCATTTGTAGGCCTACTTTAACACAGAAAGGCTTATCCATGTGACATTGTTACATACAAGGATATACCATGACATTTCAAATTATTAACTTTATTAATAATTATTAATTATTAAAAAACAACACACTTCTCAATGTGGTTTTTATAACATCTACGGTGTTTTTATATTTGTAGTTTTTATAACATGTACGGTGTTTTTATATTTGTAGTTTTTATAACATCTACGGTGTTTTTATATTTGTAGTTTTTTTTATGTGCCCATAAAAAGTCTGGTAGGAGACCGGTAGCCTTCACGTGTGTAGCTTGTTGTTTGTGTTGGGCAATCAAAGTGAAACTGGACAATAGGCTCCATGTGTAGCAAGTGGAGTGAGGGTTCACCTTTGCAATGTAATGCAAGATGGAATAAAATTATGGGAATTAAAAGTGAGCAAAATGAGAAGGAGTAGGCTACAACGAGCAACCAACAGGTAGGCTTCTGTTTCAGCTGAAAGGGGTTGGGGAGAAAGCGTAGCATGTGACCTCAATTAGCCTAGCGAGCTATAGCTGGCTAGCTTAGGCAAAAACACCTTCGCCCCGCTGATCCTCAAGTTGGGGGCCCCACAGGGGTGCATGCTCAGCCCCCTCCTCTACTCCCCGTTCACCCATGACTGTGTGGCCACGTACGTCTCCCAACTCAGTCATCAAGTTTGCTTGATGTGGTAGGCCTGATTACCAACAACGATGAGACGGCCTACAGAGACGGAGGTGAGGTCCCTGGCGGAATTACTTCAACCTCAACATCAACAAAAAGAATGAGCTGATCGTGGACTACAGGAGACAGCAGATAGAGAGCACTCACCCGCCCACATCAACGGGGCCGCAGTGGAGAGAGTCAAACATCTGACTAGAACTCCTCTCCCCCCTCTTCTCCGGCATCAACGTTTTGTTGTAGCACCCAGGATGAATGGGACAAAGGATCCAGGTTAGGGGGTAGTAGAATTTTCTAGTCGAATTTCTGGTGACCGTCGATCAAATATCCCAAAGTTATTTTCCGCTGTAGGTAATAATGACTAGAAATCATATAATGATACTATGAAGTTAGCTAGGAGCTAGAAACAGGGCGAACGTGTCTTTCGCTGCCTTCTTGTATAATGTGAGGATATTATAGTGAATGTCTTTCACCTTGATTACTCCCTGTACTCTCTATTTTCCCTGGATTTGATAGATGGCTTAGTGAGTCATCCAATGAATAATCTTCTGATACGTGGAACTACTCTGGTGTTTGAGAAGGAAAGCAGAACTCCCCAGTGGACAAAACTGGTTGTCATGACGCCATTACGACTGTCTTTTAATGACACGTCGTCATCTTGCTAATAGTTTTATCTATTTTCACCGTTTTTTTTTTTTAAATTGCGGTGTTATTTCCAAGCTTAGGTTTTTCCCCCTTTCTTTTAGCAGCAAATGGCCTGTGCTGTGTGTCTTAGTCATCTTGAATTATTACGTGTAACAGTGGTTGTTTCTCCTGGGTCCTGTAGGCCTAGTGTGTATCCCAAATGGCATGCTATTCCCTATGTAGTGCACACCCATAAGGCTCTGATCAAAAGTAATGCAGTATATAGGGGATAGGATGCCGTTTGGGACAGCCCTATAACCAACCAGCCACCTACAGGTATCATTCATAATTTTCTAACTGTTGGAAATTAATTAGGTCTCATTTTTTTTTAGAGTCAGTTTTACACTCATTAACAATTCCTAACAAATAAGTCATTGTACCGGTGCAGAATGTATTTCCTAAGAAGTAAAGGTATGTAATGCAAGCTAACATCGGTACTGTAGCTAGATCATCAACCTGTGACAGTTTAACTGAGCTCAACTGTCGTTCATAGTAGAGCGCTTACATAATCCAAATTCCTCGTAGTATTTGAAGAGCTCACCCTCATTGATGACTTACTTGAAGATTGTGTTAGTAGAGACGGGAGACTACCATGTGTGTGGCCTCCTGCAGGCTGTTATGCATTACTCTTGGCTGGGTGGGGATGGGGATGGAGCAGGGGGCGGGGACTGGGGACTGGATGGGGACAGGGGACTGGATGGGGACAGGGATGGAGCAGGGGGTGAGGACTGGGGACTGGATGGGACAGGGATGGGGCAGGGGGTGAGGACTGGGGACTGGATGGGGACAGGGATGGGGACAGGGATGGGGCAGGGTGAGATCAGGACAGGATGGGGCAGGGTGAGATCAGGACTGGATGAGGACAGGGATGGGGCAGGGTGAGATCAGGACTGGATGGGGACAGGGATGGGGCAGGGTGAGATCAGGACTGGATGGGGACAGGGATGGGGCAGGGTGAGATCAGGACTGGATGGGGACAGGGATGGGGCAGGGGCAGGGGCAGGGGATGGGGACTGGATGGGGACAGGGATGGGGCAGGGTGAGATCAGGACTGGATGGGGACAGAGATGGGGCAGGGGCAGGGGCAGGGGATGGGGACTGGATGTCATGGGAAGAGCTATTGGCTGTAGGGAGAGAGGGATGAGTGGGAGAGAGAGAAAAAGAGAGAGGGAGATGAGTGGGTGAAGGGGGACTGAGGGAGGGAGAGAGAGAGAGAGAGAGAGGGAGATGAGTGGGTGAAGGGGGACTAAGGGAGGGGGAGAGAGACCTCTGTTCTCTCATTTCATTCTCTCTTGTGGGATTTGTAAGGACTGTCTAGTTCTCTGGAAATATAGATCTCAAGTTAATTATATAGCCAGCTTTGAGATAGATGCAGTATTTACATGAATCTATAACTATAATGACTAAGGTGAAGAGTTGACAGACATTGGGCCTGTTCCTGTAACACACAGCTATACATACAGCGAATTGTTAATAATGACTGTTATAGAGGGTGGTTGGAAACATTAGCACTGAAGATCAAGACCAAGTGACCAGACTGAAGTGGTGAGAGAGTTCAGGCTGCCATCCAGCCTGAGGCTAGAGGACACTTGAAAACACTGCTCATTGGATATCTTTCTGTGGCAGAGGCAGTGGAGCATTTTTAGGTTCGCTGCTTGAATCCAATCAGGGTGTGAGTGTGAAGGAGCTACTTCAGAATGTTGTGTGTGTTTGAGAGAGAGAGAGAGAGAGAGAGAGAGAGAGGCGTGTATGTCACTTGAAGACAGACATAAATCTGTGAAGAGAGAGAATAAATCTGCTCCAGTCCATGGGAGGAGAAGATACAGGATGATGTGGTGCAACCACAGCAGCAGGACTACTGCCAGGTGAATGGTATGGTCAGAGAGAGAGAGAGAGAGAGAGAGAGAGAGAGAGAGACAGAGCGAGAGAGACAGAGAGAGAGACAGAGAGACAGAGAGAGAGATAAAGAGAGAGACAGAGAGACAGAGAGAGAGAGAGACAGAGAGACAGAGAGAGAGATAAAGAGAGAGACAGAGAGACAGAGAGAGACAGAGAGAGAGAGAGAGAGACAGAGCGAGAGAGAGAGAGACAGAGAGAGACAGAGAGAGACAGAGAGAGAGAGAGAGACAGAGCGAGAGAGAGAGAGAGAGAGAGAGAGAGAGAGAGAGAGAGAGAGAGAGAGAGAGAGAGATGTGGGTGTCTGGAACTACACTGCACAGCAATACTGTCTATCTGAACATCAAATGGACCTCTGCTGTATGGTACAGCAGACCCTGCTTCAATTCCTGGATAAATCTGGATGGGCTGAGTCTAGGAGCACAGTGACTGGGATCCTACTAAATCCTGCAGTGTGCTCTGTAGACAAACTCTGCTAAATACAACGGAAATAGTCTGAGACCACAGTGACTGGGACACAGCTGTACTGGGCAACGTATTGCTACTGATTCCTTTGGATGCTCTGAGAACACAGTAGTCACTGTACTGTAGCCATGCTGTGTGGTCTAAGGAGAGATGTGAAGAACACTTTTGGTAAGCCTGTTAGTCATTTTATTGTGTGTTATGTGGGTGTTACAGTGATACATAGTAGTCATTGTGTGTTATGTGGGTGTTACAGTGATACATAGTAGTCATTGTGTGTTATGTGGGTGTTACAGTGATACATAGTAGTCATTGTGTGTTATGTGGGTGTTACAGTGAGTTATAGTAGTCATTGTGTGTTATGTGGGTGTTACAGTGAGTTATAGTAGTCATTGTGTGTTATGTGGGTGTTACAGTGAGTTATAGTAGTCATTGTGTGTTATGTGGGTGTTACAGTGAGTTATAGTAGTCATTGTGTGTTATGTGGGTGTTACAGTGAGTTATAGTAGTCATTGTGTGTTATGTGGGTGTTACAGTGATACATAGTAGTCATTGTGTGTTATGTGGGTGTTACAGTGATACATAGTAGTCATTGTGTGTTATGTGGGTGTTACAGTGAGTTATAGTAGTCATTGTGTGTTATGTGGGTGTTACAGTGATACATAGTAGTCATTGTGTGTTATGTGGGTGTTACAGTGAGTTATAGTAGTCATTGTGTGTTATGTGGGTGTTACAGTGATACATAGTAGTCATTGTGTGTTATGTGGGTGTTACAGTGATACATAGTAGTCATTGTGTGTTATGTGGGTGTTACAGTGATACATAGTAGTCATTGTGTGTTATGTGGGTGTTACAGTGAGTTATAGTAGTCATTGTGTGTTATGTGGGTGTTACAGTGATACATAGTAGTCATTGTGTGTTATGTGGGTGTTACAGTGATACATAGTAGTCATTGTGTGTTATGTGGGTGTTACAGTGAGTTATAGTAGTCATTGTGTGTTATGTGGGTGTTACAGTGATACATAGTAGTCATTGTGTGTTATGTGGGTGTTACAGTGAGTTGTGTTTGTCTGTCTCTTCTCCGTGTGTTTCGATGAAGATTGTGTGGGAGCTGTTTGTAAACAGCAGTGAAGTAATCTAGGATACATTCATGTCTCACTTACAACATTTTACGCCTAAACATGGTGATTCCTAAACATGGTGATGTTTAAACATGGTGATTCCTAAACATGGTGATGTTTAAACATGGTGATTCCTAAACATGGTGATGTTTAAACATGGTGATTCCTAAACATGGTGATTCCTAAACATGGTGATGTTTAAACATGGTGATGTTTAAACATGGTGATTCCTAAACATGGTGATGTTTAAACATGGTGATTCCTAAACATGGTGATGTTTAAACATGGTGATTCCTAAACATGGTGATGTTTAAACATGGTGATTCCTAAACATGGTGATGTTTAAACATGGTGATTCCTAAACATGGTGATTCCTAAACATGGTGATTCCTAAACATGGTGATTCCTAAACATGGTGATTCCTAAACATGGTGATGTTTAAACATGGTGATTCCTAAACATGGTGATGTTTAAACATGGTGATTCCTAAACATGGTGATGTTTAAACATGGTGATTCCTAAACATGGTGATGTTTAAACATGGTGATGTTTAAACATGGTGATTCCTAAACATGGTGATGTTTAAACATGGTGATGTTTAAACATGGTGATGTTTAAACATGGTGATTCCTAAACATGGTGATTCCTAAACATGGTGATGTTTAAACATGGTGATGTTTAAACATGGTGATTCCTAAACATGGTGATTCCTAAACATGGTGATGTTTAAACATGGTGATTCCTAAACATGGTGATTCCTAAACATGGTGATTCCTAAACATGGTGATGTTTAAACATGGTGATTCCTAAACATGGTGATGTTTAAACATGGTGATGTTTAAACATGGTGATTCCTAAACATGGTGATGTTTAAACATGGTGATTCCTAAACATGGTGATGTTTAAACATGGTGATTCCTAAACATGGTGATTCCTAAACATGGTGATGTTTAAACATGGTGATTCCTAAACATGGTGATTCCTAAACATGGTGATTCCTAAACGTGGTGATTCCTAAACATGGTGATTCCTAAACATGGTGATTCCTAAACATGGTGATTCCTAAACATGGTGATTCCTAAACATGGTGATTCCTAAACGTGGTGATTCCTAAACATGGTGATTCCTAAACATGGTGATTCCTAAACATGGTGATGTTTAAACATGGTGATTCCTAAACATGGTGATGTTTAAACATGGTGATTCCTAAACATGGTGATTCCTAAACATGGTGATTCCTAAACGTGGTGATTCCTAAACATGGTGATTCCTAAACATGGTGGTGTTTAAACATGGTGATTCCTAAACATGGTGGTGTTTAAACATGGTGATTCCTAAACATGGTGATTCCTAAACATGGTGATTCCTAAACATGGTGATTCCTAAACATGGTGATTCCTAAACATGGTGATGTTTAAACATGGTGATTCCTAAACATGGTGATTCCTAAACATGGTGATTCCTAAACATGGTGATTCCTAAACATGGTGATGTTTAAACATGGTGATTCCTAAACATGGTGATGTTTAAACATGGTGATTCCTAAACATGGTGATGTTTAAACATGGTGATTCCTAAACATGGTGATTCCTAAACATGGTGATTCCTAAACATGGTGATGTTTAAACATGGTGATTCCTAAACATGGTGATTCCTAAACATGGTGATTCCTAAACATGGTGATTCCTAAACATGGTGATTCCTAAACATGGTGTTGTTTAAACATGGTGATTCCTAAACATGGTGGTTCCTAAACATGGTGATTCCTAAACATGGTGATTCATAAACATGGTGATTCCTAAACATGGTGATTCCTAAACATGGTGATTCCTAAACATGGTGATGTTTAAACATGGTGATTCCTAAACATGGTGATGTTTAAACATGGTGATTCCTAAACATGGTGATTCCTAAACATGGTGATGTTTAAACATGGTGATTCCTAAACATGGTGATTCCTAAACATGGTGATGTTTAAACATGGTGATTCCTAAACATGGTGATTCCTAAACATAGTGATTCCTAAACATGGTGATTCCTAAACATGGTGATTCCTAAACATGGTGATTCCTAAACATAGTGATTCCTAAACATGGTGATTCCTAAACATGGTGATTCCTAAACATGGTGATGTTTAAACATGGTGATTCCTAAACATGGTGATTCCTAAACATGGTGATTCCTAAACATAGCGATTCCTAAACATGGTGATTCCTAAACATGGTGATTCCTAAACATGGTGATTCCTAAACATGGTGATTCCTAAACATGGTGATTCCTAAACATAGTGATTCCTAAACATGGTGATTCCTAAACATGGTGATGCCTAAACATGGTGATTCCTAAACATGGTGATTCCTAAACATGGTGATGTTTAAACATGGTGATTCCTAAACATGGTGATGTTTAAACATGGTGATGTTTAAACATGGTGATTCCTAAACATGGTGATGTTTAAACATGGTGATTCCTAAACATGGTGATGTTTAAACATGGTGATTCCTAAACATGGTGATTCCTAAACATGGTGATTCCTAAACATGGTGATGTTTAAACATGGTGATTCCTAAACATGGTGATTCCTAAACATGGTGATTCCTAAACATGGTGATTCCTAAACATGGTGATTCCTAAACATGGTGATTCCTAAACATGGTGATTCCTAAACATGGTGATTCCTAAACGTGGTGATTCCTAAACATGGTGATTCCTAAACATGGTGATTCCTAAACATGGTGATGTTTAAACATGGTGATTCCTAAACATGGTGATGTTTAAACATGGTGATTCCTAAACATGGTGATTCCTAAACATGGTGATTCCTAAACGTGGTGATTCCTAAACATGGTGATTCCTAAACATGGTGGTGTTTAAACATGGTGATTCCTAAACATGGTGGTGTTTAAACATGGTGATTCCTAAACATGGTGATTCCTAAACATGGTGATTCCTAAACATGGTGATTCCTAAACATGGTGATTCCTAAACATGGTGATGTTTAAACATGGTGATTCCTAAACATGGTGATTCCTAAACATGGTGATTCCTAAACATGGTGATTCCTAAACATGGTGGTTCCTAAACATGGTGGTGTTTAAACATGGTGATTCCTAAACATGGTGGTGTTTAAACATGGTGATTCCTAAACATGGTGATGTTTAAACATGGTGATTCCTAAACATGGTGATTCCTAAACATGGTGATTCCTAAACATGGTGATGTTTAAACATGGTGATTCCTAAACATGGTGATTCCTAAACATGGTGATTCCTAAACATGGTGATTCCTAAACATGGTGATTCCTAAACATGGTGTTGTTTAAACATGGTGATTCCTAAACATGGTGGTTCCTAAACATGGTGATTCCTAAACATGGTGATTCATAAACATGGTGATTCCTAAACATGGTGATTCCTAAACATGGTGATTCCTAAACATGGTGATGTTTAAACATGGTGATTCCTAAACATGGTGATGTTTAAACATGGTGATTCCTAAACATGGTGATGTTTAAACATGGTGATTCCTAAACATGGTGATTCCTAAACATGGTGATGTTTAAACATGGTGATTCCTAAACATGGTGATTCCTAAACATGGTGATGTTTAAACATGGTGATTCCTAAACATGGTGATTCCTAAACATAGTGATTCCTAAACATGGTGATTCCTAAACATGGTGATTCCTAAACATGGTGATTCCTAAACATAGTGATTCCTAAACATGGTGATTCCTAAACATGGTGATTCCTAAACATGGTGATGTTTAAACATGGTGATTCCTAAACATGGTGATTCCTAAACATGGTGATTCCTAAACATAGCGATTCCTAAACATGGTGATTCCTAAACATGGTGATTCCTAAACATGGTGATTCCTAAACATGGTGATTCCTAAACATGGTGATTCCTAAACATGGTGATTCCTAAACATGGTGATTCCTAAACATGGTGATGCCTAAACATGGTGATGCCTAAACATGGTGATTCCTAAACATGGTGATTCCTAAACATGGTGATTCCTAAACGTGGTGATGTTTAAACATGTTGTCACGTTCTGACCTTAGTTCCTTTTTTATGTCTTTATTTTAGTATGGTCAGGGCGTGAGTTGGGGTGGGCATTCTATGTTTTGTAGTCTAGGTTTTGTATTTCTGTGTTTGGCCTGGTATGGTTCTCAATCAGAGGCAGCTGTCGATCGTTGTCTCTGATTGAGAATCATACTTAGGTAGCCTGTTTTCCCACTATGGGTTGTGGGTAGTTGTTTTCTGTGTCTGTGTTTTTCCATACAGAACTGTTTCAGTCTCGTTCATTCTCTTTTGTTGTTTTGTCATTCAGTGTTCAGTTGGTTTTCATTAAAATGGACACTTACCACGCTGCACATTGGTCCGATCTTTCATACTCGTCATCAGACGAGGACGAGTACCGTTACACATGGTGATTCCTTATACAATGTAAGTAAAAACATTTCCCACCACTGATTTTCCTGGTTTGTTTGAAACATTGCAATTAAGTGCATTTTTCAATCTCATTATTTTATCCATTATAAAGTTAGATTGAAATCAACTGACATGGTCCTGCAGTCAGACCACGTGTGTAACATGGTAGCTCAAGTGGAAGTAGCTGTAGGGATCTTTTCAAACGTCTTTTTGTCACGTTCCTGACCTGTTTTCTGTTAGTTTTGTATGTGTTAGTTGGTCAGGACGTGAGTTTGGGTGGGCAGTCTATGTTTTCTGTTTCTATGTTGGTTTATGGGTACCTAATATGGCTCTCAATTAGAGGCAGGTGTGTGTCGTTTCCTCTGATTGAGAGTCATATTAAGGTAGGTGTTTTCACACTGTTTGTTGTGGGTGGTTGTCTCCTGTGTCAGTGTCTGTATGTTACGCCACACGGGACTGTTCTCGGTATGTTTGTTCGTTCGGTTTTTGTGTAGTCAGTTTTTCCTGTTATTGCGTTCTTCGTGTTTCATGTAAGTTCGTCGTCCAGGTCTGTCTACATTCGTTTTGTTATTTTGTTAGTTTATCCTCTTATGGCTGCAAGCCCGAGGTCGGTACACCTATGACAACATCCCCCACCCCCCCCACACTGATTAGCATCGCTAGCATAGCGTCACAATTAAATAGTAGCATCTAAATATCATTAAATCACAAGTCCAAGACACCAAATGAAAGATACAGATCTTGTGAATAAAGCCACCATTTCAGATTTTTAAAATGTTTTACAGGGAAGACAAAATATGTAAATCTATTAGCTAACCACGTTAGCAAAAGACACCATTTTTCTTTGTCCACCATTTTTTCTCTCCACCAGTAGCTATCACCAATTCGGCCAAATAAAGATATTGATAGCCACTAACCAAGAAAAAACCTCATCAGATGACAGTCTGATAACATATTTATTGTATAGGATAGGTTTTGTTAGAAAAATGTGCATATTTCAGGTATAAATCATAGTTTACAATTGCACCCACCATCACAACTCGACTAGAATAAATACACAGAGCAACGTGTATTACCTAATTACTAATCATAAAACATTTCTTAAAAATACACAGCTCACAGCAATGGACAGACACAGATCTTGTGAATTCAGACAATATTTCAGATGTTCTAAGTGTTTTACAGCGAAAACACAATAAATCGTTATATTAGCATACCACATGTGCAAACGTTACCAGAGCATCGATTCAAGCCAAAGAGAGCGATAACGTAATCATCGCCAAAATATATTAATTTTTTCACTAACCTTCTCAGAATTCTTCCGATGACACTCCTGTAACATCATATTACAACATACATATAGAGTTTGTTCGAAAATGTGCATATTTAGCCACAAACAACCGTGGTTATACAATGACAATACTAGCAAAACTAGCCTGAAAATGTCGGACGCCATCTTTCACAGTGATCTTGTCTCATGGATAACTATTCATAAACTTGACTAAAAAAATATAAGTTGGACAGCTATCGAAAGACAAATTAGTTCTTAATGCAATCGCTGAATTACATTTCTAAAATTATCCTTACTGTGCAATACAGGGTTCGCCAAGCGAAGCTATACCAAACAAAATGGCGGAATATGCGTTTAAAATTTTTCGACAGAACAACGATTTATCATCTTAAATATTTCTTACTATGAGGTGATCTTCCATCAGAATCTTGGGCAATGTATCCTTTCTTGGGTCTAATCTTCTTTTGGTCGAAAGATGTCCTCTGTCCGTCGAAATGCCCACTAACGTTCGACCGGAACCCCGAAACGTGCCCAGCTCTTGGATGGGCGTCACATAGAACTGCCTCAAAATCGCACTAAACGGATATAAATTGCTATAAAACGGTTTAAATTAACTACCTTATGATGTCTTTAACACCTATAACGAGTAAAAACATGACCGGCGAAATATTACTGGCTAAACCCAAGCTTGGAAAGAGAGCAGGTCCAACGTACATCGTGCGTCAGGCGCAGCAGGAAAAGAACGGTACATCCGGTCTTTGTCGTTTTATACAGGCCCTGATTGCGCAATCGACTCCATTCAAATTGTCACCTCTTACTGACATCTAGAGGAAGGCGTAGGCAGTGTTTGTAGCATCATAGCCTTCACAGGGACTTATGAACTGACCTGGGAGCAGGGGCCAAGATGTCTGAAATCTCACACCATATCAGGAAAAGTGCTGTAGAATGAGTTCTGTTCCACTCAGAGACATAATTCAAACGGCTATAGAAACTAGAGAGGGTTGTCTATCCAATAATAACAATAATATGCATATTGTACGAGCAAGAATTGAGTACGAGGCTGTTTGAAATGGGCACCTTAAACAGAGCTACTCAATACTGCCCCTGCAGCCATAAAAAGTTATAGTGAAGTTCGTGTTTTCGTCTTTTCTGTAAATAAATAATGTCAACTTCAGAAGCTGCGTTTTGGTTCAATCCATGCTCCTCCTCTTCGGATGAAGAGGAGGAGGAACACCGTGACAGAACCACCCACCTCTCCAGAACCAAGCAGCGCAAGTTCGAGCAGCGGCCAAGAGATCAGGACTCATGGACTTGGGAGGACGTATTAAACGGCAAGGGTTGCTACACATGGGAGGAGATCCTGGCTGGAAGGGATCGCCTCCCATGGGAACAGCTGGAGGCACTGAGGAGAGCAGAGGCAACCGGACAAGGGAACCGGAGATATGAAGGTACGCGGCTAGCGAGGAAGCCCGATAAGAAACCCCAAAAATTTCTTGGGGGGGGGCTAAGAGGTAGTGGGCCAAGGGCAGGTAGGAGACCTGCGCCCACTTCCCAGGCTAACCGTGGAGAGCGGGAGTACGGGCAGACGCTGTGTTACGCAGTAGAGCGCACGGTGTCTCCTGTACGTGTGCATAGCCCGGTGCGGGTTATTCCACCTCCCCGCACTGGTAGGGCTAGATTGGGCATTGAGCCAGGTGCCATGAGGCCGGCTCAACGCGTCTGGTCTCCAGTGCGTCTCCTCGGGCCGGCATACATGGCACCAGCCTTACGCATGGTGTCCCCGGTTCGCCTACATAGCCCGGTGCGGGTTATTCCACCTCCCCGCACTGGTCGGGCGACGGGGAGTATTCAACCAGGTAAGGTTGGGCAGGCTCAATGCTCAAGGGAGCCAGTACGCTTGCACGGTCCGGTATTTCCGGCGCTACCTCCCCGCCCCAGCCCAGTACCACCAGTGCCTACACTACGCACCAGGCTTCCAGTGCGTCTCCAGAGCCCTGTTCCTCCTCCACGCACTCTCCCTATGGTGCGTGTCTCCAGCCCAGTGCCTCCAGTTCCGGCACCACGCACTAAGCCACCTGTGCGTCTCCAGAGCCCTGTACACACTGTTCCTTCTCCCCGCACTCGCCCTGAGGTGCGTGCCCTTAGCCCGGTACCACCAGTGCCGATACCACGCACCAGGCCTATAGTGCGCTTCGAGAGGTCAGTGTGCCCTGTCCCTGCTCCCCGCACTAGGCTTGAAGTGCGTGTCTCCAGTCCGGTGCCTCCAGTTTCGGCACCACGCACCAGGCCTACAGTGCGTTTCAGCCGGCCAGAGTCTGCCGTCTGCCCAACGGCGCCTGAACTGTCCGTCTGCCAAGCGCCGCATGAACTGCCCGTCTGTATTGAGCCTTCAAAGCCGCCCGTCTGCCATGAGCCTGCAAAGCCGCCCGTCTGCCATGAGCCTACAGAGCCTTCCGTCAGACAGGAGCCGCTAGAGCCTTCCGCCAGACAGGAGCCGCTAGAGCCTTCCGCCAGACAGGAGCAGCCAAAGCCTTCCGCCAGACAGGATCAGTCTGAGCCATCCGTCTCCGCAGCGCCATCTGAGCCATCCGTCTCCGCAGCGCCGTCTGAGCCATCCGTCTCCCCAGCGCCATCTGAGCCATCCGTCTCCCCAGCGCCGTCTGAGCCATCCGTCTCCCCAGCGCCGTCTGAGCCATCCGTCTGTCCCGAGCCATTAGAGCCGCCCGTCTGTCCCGAGCCGTCAGAGCCGTTAGTCAGTCAGGAGCCGCTAGAGCCATTCGTCAGTCAGGATCTGCCAGAGCCGCCAACCAGACAGGATCTGCCAGAGCCGCCAACCAGACAGGATCTGCCAGAGCCGCCAACCAGACAGGATCTGCCAGAGCCGCCAACCAGACAGGATCTGCCAGAGCCGTCAGCGAGCCATGAGCGTCCAGAGCCGCCAGTGAGCCATGAGCGTCCAGAGCCGTCAGCCAGCCATGAGCGTCCAGAGCCGTCAGCCAGCCATGAGCGTCCAGAGCCGTCAGCCAGCCATGAGCGTCCAGAGCCGTCAGCCAGCCATGAGCGTCCAGAGCCGTCAGCCAGCCATGAGCGTCCAGAGCCATCAGCCAGCCCGGAGCTGCCAGTAATCCAGAACTGCCCCTCAGTCCAGAGCTGTCTCTCTGTCCGGAGCTGCCTTTCAGTCCGGAGTTGCCCCTCTATCCTGAGCTATCTCTCTATCCTAAGCTACCTCTCTATTCTGAGCTACCTCTCTATCTCGACCTACCTCGCTGTCCTGAGCTACCTTGTCTTGGTGTTGCCCCTTATATTAGGTGGGTGGAGAAAGAGGGTGGTCATTCTAAGGGGGAGATGTAAGCTGGGATTGACTATGGTGGGGTGGGGACCTCGCCCTGAGCCTGAGCCACCACCGTGGTCAGATGCCCACCCAGACCCTCCCCTAGACTTTGGGCTGGTGCGCCCGGAGTTCGCACCTTAAGGGGGGGGTTATGTCACGTTCCTGACCTGTTTTCTGTTAGTTTTGTATGTGTTAGTTGGTCAGGACGTGAGTTTGGGTGGGCAGTCTATGTTTTCTGTTTCTATGTTGGTTTATGGGTACCTAATATGGCTCTCAATTAGAGGCAGGTGTGTGTCGTTTCCTCTGATTGAGAGTCATATTAAGGTAGGTGTTTTCACACTGTTTGTTGTGGGTGGTTGTCTCCTGTGTCAGTGTCTGTATGTTACGCCACACGGGACTGTTCTCGGTATGTTTGTTCGTTCGGTTTTTGTGTAGTCAGTTTTTCCTGTTATTGCGTTCTTCGTGTTTCATGTAAGTTCGTCGTCCAGGTCTGTCTACATTCGTTTTGTTATTTTGTTAGTTTATAGTGAAGTTCGTGTTTTTGTCTTTTCTGTAAATAAATAATGTCAACTTCAGAAGCTGCGTTTTGGTTCAATCCATGCTCCTCCTCTTCGGATGAAGAGGAGGAGGAACACCGTGACACTTTTACTAATCATATCCCACTTTCAATATTATCTGATGTGACTGTCTGCCCATACATTACCACAATCATCCATTTGGTCATCACAAAACTCAAATTGCCTGGCTGTGTTGATCCTCCAGGGCTGCGTCCTAAACGGTACCCTATTCCCTATGTATTGCACTACTTTAGACCAGGACCCATAGGGGTCTGGTCAAAAGTAGTGCACTATATAGGGAATAGGGTTTAATTTGGAACGCAGCCCAGGAGCTGTTTAACAGCATGCTAGACTAGGTTCTGTATCACAGCATGGTTGGGTTAGGAGCAGAGGCAGCAGTCATGCTTCACTACCCTGGGAAATGTTCTCCCGGGGGGGGGGGGGGGGATGTGGAGATGGGGGGAGAGTAAGGGAGAGGGGGTGAGGAGGGGAGGGGAGATATGGGAAGAGAGTAGGGGAGAGGGGGTGAGGAGGGGAGAGGAGGAAAGGAGTGGAGAGATTAGGAGAGGTGGAGCGAAGAGGAGGAGGATAGAGGGGAGAGAGGAGGAGAGGAATGCTTCTGCACCTGCATTGCTTGCTGTTTGGGGTTTTAGGCTGGGTTTCTGTACAGCACTTCGAGATATTAGCTGATGTACGAAGGGCTATATAAAATAAACTTGATTTGATTTGATTTGAATAAGGGGGAGAGAGGGAGATAGGAGGAGAGCTGAGGAAAGGGGGAGAAGTGGAGAGAGGGGGTGAGATACAGAGAGTTAGGGAGAGAGGTGAGATGGAGAGAGGAGAGGCGGAGGGGAGAGGAGTGAAGATAGAGAGGAGAAGGGAGTGCGATGAGGAGAGGGGATAGAAGAGGAGAGATGGGGAGAGGGATGGGGAAGGATGTGAGATGGCGTGAGATTGCGAGAGGAGGAGAACGGAGGGGAGAGATGAGGAGAGAAGGGGTGAGGCGATGAGATGGTGGGATGAGGAGATGAGGAGGGGAGAGCGGGGAAAGACGGGGAGAGAGGAGGGGAGAGATGCGGAAAGGTGGGGGGGTACAGGAGAGGGGGAGGGGAAAGGAGAGGGGGAGAGATGTGGAGAGGGGGAGGGGAGTGTAGATGGGGAGAGTAGAGGGAGAGGAGTGGAGATTGGAGAGGGGGGATAGGAGGAGAGGAGGAGTGGAGATGAGGAGGGGTTGAGATGTGGAGAATAGGTGAGATGTGGGGAGGGAATGTGTTTAATAATGGATCTCAGCTTGTTATCTTAATTGTGTCATCACACAAGCAGACAGAGGCTCATAGATCACATTTCCTGTATAGTAGTGCACCTCTTTTGACCATAGCCACATAGTGGAACCACATAGGGCTTCGGTCAATCATGTATAGGGTTGCAAAATCAGCTTGGAAGATTCCCAGAATCAGAAGGAAATAAGCAGGAACATTTTTTTCTTGCTTATTTCTGGAAAAACTGGGTATTTATTGAAAGTTCCCAGAATTTTGCAACCCTAATAATGTAATGTAATGCACTGTATAGGGAAGAGGTTGTAATTTGAGACAGAGTAGTGGAGAACAGTTGGGTTTGTCCTTCTACCTCAGGTAGGGATAGAAGAAAGGGTTTTATAGGTTTCTTGATAGCAAGACTCTTTAGGCTGTGTTGGCTTATAGTGTGAAATGAACCGCAGACGACCTCCTGCAAGGTGATCGAGTTATAATGGACACATCCAGGCTGTATCACAACCGGCCGTCACTACAAACACCCTGGTTCTATTACAGGCTGTATCACAACCGGCCGTCACTACAGACACCCTGGTTCTATTACAGGCTGTATCACAACCGGCCGTCACTACAGACACCCTGGTTCTATTACAGGCTGTATCACAACCGGCCGTCACTACAAACACCCTGGTTCTATTACAGGCTGTATCACAACCGGCCGTCACTACAGACACCCTGGTTCTATTACAGGCTGTATCACAACCGGCCGTCACTACAGACACCCTGGTTCGATTACAGGCTGTATCACAACCGGCCGTCACTACAGACACCCTGGTTCTATTACAGGCTGTATCACAACCGGCCTTCACTACAGACACCCTGGTTCTATTACAGGCTGTATCACAACCGGCCGTCACTACAAACACCCTGGTTCGATTCCAGGCTGTATCACAACCGGCCTTCACTACAGACACCCTGGTTCTATTACAGGCTGTATCACAACCGGCCGTCACTACAAACACCCTGGTTCTATTACAGGCTGTATCACAACCGGCCGTCACTACAGACACCCTGGTTCGATTACAGGCTGTATCACAACCGGCCGTCACTACAAACACCCTGGTTCTATTACAGGCTGTATCACAACCGGCCGTCACTACAGACACCCTGGTTCTATTACAGGCTGTATCACAACCGGCCGTCACTACAAACACCCTGGTTCGATTACAGGCTGTATCACAACCGGCCGTCACTACAAACACCCTGGTTCGATTACAGGCTGTATCACAACCGGCCGTCACTACAGACACCCTGGTTCTATTACAGGCTGTATCACAACCGGCCGTCACTACAAACACCCTGGTTCGATTACAGGCTGTATCACAACCGGCCGTCACTACAGACACCCTGGTTCGATTACAGGCTGTATCACAACCGGCCGTCACTACAGACACCCTGGTTCTATTACAGGCTGTATCACAACCGGCCGTCACTACAGACACCCTGGTTCTATTACAGGCTGTATCACAACCGGCCGTCACTACAGACACCCTGGTTCGATTACAGGCTGTATCACAACCGGCCGTCACTACAGACACCCTGGTTCGATTACAGGCTGTATCACAACCGGCCGTCACTACAGACACCCTGGTTCTATTACAGGCTGTATCACAACCGGCCGTCACTACAGACACCCTGGTTAGATTACAGGCTGTATCACAACCGGCCGTCACTACAGACACCCTGGTTCTATTACAGGCTGTATCACAACCGGCCGTCACTACAAACACCCTGGTTCGATTACAGGCTGTATCACAACCGGCCGTCACTACAGACACCCTGGTTCGATTACAGGCTGTATCACAACCGGCCGTCACTACAGACACCCTGGTTCTATTACAGGCTGTATCACAACCGGCCGTCACTACAAACACCCTGGTTCGATTACAGGCTGTATCACAACCGGCCGTCACTACAGACACCCTGGTTCGATTACAGGCTGTATCACAACCGGCCGTCACTACAAACACCCTGGTTCGATTACAGGCTGTATCACAACCGGCCGTCACTACAAAACACCCTGGTTCGATTACAGGCTGTATCACAACCGGCCGTCACTACAGACACCCTGGTTCGATTACAGGCTGTATCACAACCGGCCGTCACTACAAACACCCTGGTTCTATTACAGGCTGTATCACAACCGGCCTTCACTACAGACACCCTGGTTCGATTACAGGCTGTATCACAACCAGCCGTCACTACAGACACCCTGGTTCGATTACAGGCTGTATCACAACCGGCCGTCACTACAAACACCCTGGTTCGATTACAGGCTGTATCACAACCGGCCGTCACTACAGACACCCTGGTTCTATTACAGGCTGTATCACAACCGGCCGTCACTACAGACACCCTGGTTCGATTACAGGCTGTATCACAACCGGCCGTCACTACAAACACCCTGGTTCTATTACAGGCTGTATCACAACCGGCCGTCACTACAAACACCCTGGTTCGATTACAGGCTGTATCACAACCGGCCGTCACTACAGACACCCTGGTTCTATTACAGGCTGTATCACAACCGGCCGTCACTACAGACACCCTGGTTCTATTACAGGCTGTATCACAACCGGCCGTCACTACAAACACCCTGGTTCTATTACAGGCTGTATCACAACCGGCCGTCACTACAGACACCCTGGTTCGATTACAGGCTGTATCACAACCGGCCTTCACTACAGACACCCTGGTTCGATTACAGGCTGTATCACAACCGGCCGTCACTACAGACACCCTGGTTCGATTACAGGCTGTATCACAACCGGCCTTCACTACAGACACCCTGGTTCGATTACAGGCTGTATCACAACCGGCCGTCACTACAGACACCCTGGTTCTATTACAGGCTGTATCACAACCGGCCTTCACTACAGACACCCTGGTTCTATTACAGGCTGTATCACAACCGGCCGTCACTACAGACACCCTGGTTCTATTACAGGCTGTATCACAACCGGCCGTCACTACAGACACCCTGGTTCGATTACAGGCTGTATCACAACCAGCCGTCACTACAAACACCCTGGTTCGATTACAGGCTGTATCACAAGCGGCCGTCACTACAAACACCCTGGTTCGATTACAGGCTGTATCACAACCGGCCTTCACTACAGACACCCTGGTTCTATTACAGGCTGTATCACAACCGGCCTTCACTACAGACACCCTGGTTCTATTACAGGCTGTATCACAACCGGCCGTCACTACAAACACCCTGGTTCTATTACAGGCTGTATCACAACCGGCCTTCACTACAGACACCCTGGTTCGATTACAGGCTGTATCACAACCGGCCTTCACTACAGACACCCTGGTTCTATTACAGGCTGTATCACAACCGGCCTTCACTACAGACACCCTGGTTCGATTACAGGCTGTATCACAACCGGCCGTCACTACAGACACCCTGGTTCTATTACAGGCTGTATCACAACCGGCCTTCACTACAGACACCCTGGTTCGATTACAGGCTGTATCACAACCGGCCGTCACTACAGACACCCTGGTTCTATTACAGGCTGTATCACAACCGGCCGTCACTACAGACACCCTGGTTCGATTACAGGCTGTATCACAACCGGCCGTCACTACAAACACCCTGGTTCGATTACAGGCTGTATCACAACCGGCCGTCACTACAGACACCCTGGTTCGATTACAGGCTGTATCACAACCGGCCGTCACTACAGACACCCTGGTTCGATTACAGGCTGTATCACAACCGGCCGTCACTACAAACACCCTGGTTCTATTACAGGCTGTATCACAACCGGCCGTCACTACAAACACCCTGGTTCGATTACAGGCTGTATCACAACCGGCCGTCACTACAGACACCCTGGTTCGATTACAGGCTGTATCACAACCAGCCGTCACTACAGACACCCTGGTTCGATTACAGGCTGTATCACAACCGGCCGTCACTACAGACACCCTGGTTCGATTACAGGCTGTATCACAACCGGCCGTCACTACAGACACCCTGGTTCTATTACAGGCTGTATCACAACCGGCCTTCACTACAGACACCCTGGTTCGATTACAGGCTGTATCACAACCGGCCGTCACTACAGACACCCTGGTTCTATTACAGGCTGTATCACAACCGGCCGTCACTACAGACACCCTGGTTCGATTACAGGCTGTATCACAACCGGCCGTCACTACAAACACCCTGGTTCGATTACAGGCTGTATCACAACCGGCCGTCACTACAGACACCCTGGTTCGATTACAGGCTGTATCACAACCGGCCGTCACTACAGACACCCTGGTTCGATTACAGGCTGTATCACAACCGGCCGTCACTACAAACACCCTGGTTCTATTACAGGCTGTATCACAACCGGCCGTCACTACAAACACCCTGGTTCGATTACAGGCTGTATCACAACCGGCCGTCACTACAGACACCCTGGTTCGATTACAGGCTGTATCACAACCAGCCGTCACTACAGACACCCTGGTTCGATTACAGGCTGTATCACAACCGGCCGTCACTACAGACACCCTGGTTCGATTACAGGCTGTATCACAACCGGCCGTCACTACAGACACCCTGGTTCGATTACAGGCTGTATCACAACCGGCCGTGATTTGAAGTCCCATAGGGGCGGCGCACAATTGGCCCAGCATCGTCCGGGTTTGGCCGGTGTCTTCCGGGTTTGGCCAGTGTAGGCCGTCATTGTAAATAGGATTTTTTTATTAACTGACTTGCCTAGTTAAATAAAGGTTCAAATAATAATAATAATAATAATATCGATTTGATTTTGATGAGGTAGCGAGTTGACTATAATGGAAAAGATGTTATTCAGGCATCAGTCATCGTGTAATTTTCCCTCGCTTGAATATTCAAATGTTTTTGTCTATTATCAACGGTTCTTTGATCGTGACAAACTGTTCTTACGACCTTTAACCACTTCAGAAAGAAAGACATTTAACTGGTTCACTCATCATAATTCTGACCAATAAACCGTGGTGTATTGTTGGTCTGGTTTCCAGTTGTTACCTACAAACCCCAACGGAGACAGAAGAGAGACAGTGTTAAGGCGTCAGCATGCTTCCAATCGGCTAGCGGCTAGGTGAACCGAACGAGTCTGCTTGAGTGCTCCTTTCAAAGACCTTCGCTTAAAAAAAAACGAGAAAAAGCGGCAATAGTACTGTTTGTCCATTTTGAGACGCTGTAGCCAGCATACACTTCCTCAACTTAAGAAATCTGTCATTAATTCGAATCCCTACTGTTGACCAATCCCTACTGTTGACCAATCCCTACTGTTGACCAATCCCTACTGTTGACCAATCCCTACTGTTGACCAATCCCTACTGTTGACCAATCACCAATGAAGGTTGTAGACTTCGGCAGCCAACCTCAGCTTGCTTCAAGAAACAATGTGTCACAACTCTTCTGAACTGTTTCGGCTTGGATGCATGACGACGCCTTTAGGGCCAGACTCCTCCTCTCTGTGTCTATGACCAATCACTGACCACGACATCTTAGTGGTTTCCTAGCGGTAGGTGGAGACGGAGAGCGACAGGTTTAGGGGCAAAGGGCCTTCCTCTTTTATTCTCTGTGTCTATGACCAATCTAGACTTCCATATAACTCAATACAGCCCAGGCATCAACTTTACAAGTAGGACAAGTAGTCATTAAAGTAATTACAGCTTTTATCCCCCAGTTACTTGTTTCTACCATGTTATTCTAGAGTGGTAAAAACAGGAGTAGACAACGGGTCATTATAACCCCTGCAAAGTCTTTCTTCTCATCATAATATACATAATAAGGCATTTTTTCCACCAGTAAATTGCAGTGGCCGTGTGATAACTGATTGGAGGGGGATGCATGTCATTGTGCGATTGCAATAACTATCCTTGTTGTGGATTCACATCATATAAGAGATGAATAGAGAAGCTTTGGAGGAGGAAATCCTAAAGAATTAGACAAACATTGTTTAAAACAATCATGCCTCTCTGAAAATAGAGATGAATTTCATACCACCACGTTGTCCTGTATTGGTCTGTCAGGGAAATGCAGTCATCCTCAGTAAATGTGGTTAAGTAGGTTGTTTGCCATAAAGCGAAATGTTTCTTAGGAAATTGCAAGAAGAAGAATCATGGGGATTATTGTTAAACCTCATTGATAGCACCTGTGTCGGACTCAATAGACGCTTAGTTGAAAAGGAAAAGCTTCAGATTGGTTTACATACATTACTCAGCCAATCAAACTGAATGGGTTGGTATTGCTGTTCAAGTCTTGCCGATGTAAAAATACCTTTTTAAAATCTATTTGATTGATGGAACCGTCTCGGGTTCATGTTGAGACTGAGGTTCACATCTGTTTGTCATTTGGACTTTTTGAGTTTAACAGTATGCCCTTTGGGCTCCAAACAACTTCCAATGCCTAATACAGAGTCTTCAACCCCTGGTGAGTCCTCAACCCCTGGTCTGTGGACCGGCAATGGTCCCTGGGTTGCTCCTCACTGGCCCATGAAGAATTTAGCTATAGCCAACATGGATTCAGTCAGTTCTAGACTGCTAGTCTTGATATACAGTCATGGCCAAAAGTTTTGAGAATGACAAATATTAATTTTCACAAAGTCTGCTGCCTCTGTTTGTATGATGGCAATTTGCATATACTCCAGAATGTTATGAAGAGTGATCAGATGAATTGCAATTAACTGCCATGCAAATTAACTGAATCCCCCAAAAACATTGCCACTGCATTTCAGCCCTGCCACAAAAGGACCAGCTGACATCATGTCAGCGATTCTCTCGTTAACACAGGTGTGAGTGTTGACGAGGACAAGGCTGGAGATCACTCTGTCATGCTGATTGAGTTGGAATAACAGACTGGAAACTTCAAAACGAGGGTGGTGCTTGGAATCATTGTTCTTCCTCTGTCAACCATGGTTACCTGCAAGGAAACACGTGCCGTCATCATTGCTTTGCACAAAAAGGGCTTCACAGGCAAGGCTATTGCTGCCAGTAAGATTGCACCTAAATCAACCATTTATCGGATCATCATGAACTTCTAGGAGAGCGGTTCAATTGTTGTGAAGAAGGCTTCAGGGTACCCAAGAAAGTCCAGCAAGCGCCAGGACCGTCTTTTAAAGTTGATTCAGCTGCGGGATCGGGGCACCACCAGTACAGAGCTTTCTCAGGAATGGCAGCAGGCAGGTGTGAGTGCATCTGCACGCACAGTGAGGCGAAGACTTTTGGAGGATTGCCTGGTGTCAAGAAGGGCAGAAAAGAAGCCACTTCTCTCCAGGAAAAACATCAGGGACAGACTGATATTCTGCAAAAGGTACAGGGATTGGACTGCTGAGGACTGGGGTAAAGTAATTTTCTCTGATGAATTCCCTTTCCGATTGTTTGGGGTATCTGGAAAAAAAAGCTTGTCCGGAGAAGACAAGGTGAGTGCTAACATCAGTCCTGTGTCATGCCAACAGTAAAGCATCCTGAGACCATTCATGTGTGGGGTTGCTTCTCAGCCAAGGGAGTGGGCTCACTCACAATTTTGCCTAAGAACACAGCCATGAATGAGGAATGGTACCAACACATCTTCTGAGAGCAACTTCTCCCAACCATTCAGGAACAGTTTGATGACGAACAATGCCTTTTCCAGCATGATGGAGCACCTTGCCATAAGGCAAAAGTGATTGCTAAGTGGCTCTGGGAACAAAACATCGATATTTTGGGTCTATGGCCAGGAAACTCCCCAGACCTTAACTTCTTGCCACTATAGGGGGTGCTGTTTTCGCATTAGCATAATTTCCTCTACAGATTAAACTGCCTCTTATTCAATTATTGCTCTTACTATATGCATATAATTAATACCATTGGATAGAAAACAATCTATAGTTTCTAAAACCGTTTCAATTTTGTCTCTGAGTTAAACAGAAGTCATTTGACAGCACTTTCCCTGACCAAGAAGAAGAATGCAAGATGTGTATGCTCGCTTCAACGCTCTGCCTATATATGGTCACGCCACCTATGACCCGAAACACACTTCATTCGTCTTCCTCTGGGTGTCAAGAGGACGTCAGAGGAGAAATTTTTTGTTTACCTTGTACTGACGTGAAATAAGACCTATTTCTTTGGCGTGACCGACAACTTCCGGTTCTCTGATTCGCGCTATTTGGAGGTGCGATTGTCTACTGTTTTGCTGCCGTTACGGATGAAAACTATCTCCGTCTCGAAGTTTGTTTGATACATGTGACCATATCATCTTAATGTATGTTTTTTCAATATAGTTTAATCAGATTATTTGAATTTTTTCGGGAGTTTTGCCGTGTTCCGTTCTGTGACTTTTTTTACTTTGGCCAGTCGACCAGTACATATGCTAAATGAAGAGGGAAAGTTGCCATTATGAATGGATTGAACGACTCATCAGGACTAAGGACACATTGATCAACATTCTGATGAAAGATCAGCAATAGTAAGACCCAATTTACGATGTTATTTCATATATCTGTCGTGCATGTGAACTGGTCGGGGGCGCCCAGCTGGTTCTGGCTGGCGTGGCTATGCTAATTTAGCGCTACATTTTGTTTTCGCTATAAAACATTTAATAAATCTGAAATATTGTTTGGATTCACCAGATGTTGGGCTTTCAATATCTGTACGCTGTGTATTTTTCTGAAATGTTTTAAGATAAGTAATTAGTTATATGACGTTGGTCTCTGTAATTGTTCTGGCTGCGTCAGCACTATTTCAGATTGCAGCTGCAATGTAGAACTGTGATTTATACCTGAAAAATGCACATTTTTCAAAAAAAAACTATGCTATACCATAAATATGTTATCAGACTGTCATCTTATGAAGTTGTTTCTTGGTTAGTGGCTATATATATTTTTATTTAGTCGAATTAGTGATAGCTACTGACGCAGGAAAAAACTGTTGGAGTAAAAAAATTGTGTCTTATGCTAACGTGGTTAGCTAATAGATTTACATATTGTGTCTTCCCTGTAAAACATTTTAAAAATCTGAAATGGTGGCTTTATTCACAAGATCTGTATCTTTCATCTGGTGTCTTGGACTTGTGATTTAATGATATTTAGATGCTACAATTTACTTGTGACGCTATGCTAGCTATGCTACTCAGTGGGGGGGGAGTGGGGGGTGATCCCGGATCCGGGTTGGTGACTCGTTAATTCAAAAGTGTTGAATACATTTTATTTGTGGTGTGTATGTGCTACAACTATAAAACAGAAAGCTTTTATTTCATCAGTTGTTATATGTGTGAAATTATACTGAACAAAAATATGAACGCAACATGCAACAGTTTCAAAGATTTTACTGAGTTACAGTTTATATAAGGAATTCAGTCAATTGAAATTAATTCATTAGGCCCTAATCTATAGATTTTACATGACTGCGTAGGGGCGGAGCCATGGGTGGACCTGGAAGGGCAGGGGCACACCCACTGGGCAGCCAGGCCCACCCACTGGGGAGCCAGGCCCAGCCACTGGGGAGCCAGGCCCACCCACTGGGGAGCCAGGCCCACCCACTGGGGAGCCAGGCCCAGCCACTGGGGAGCCAGGCCCATCAACTGGGGAGCCAGGCCCACCCACTGGGGAGCCAGGCCCACCCACTTGGCAGCCAGGCCCACCCACTGGGGAGCCAAGCCCACCCACTGGGGAGCCAGGCCCACCCACTGGGGAGCCAGGCCCAGCCAATCAGAATTAGTTTTTCCCCACAAAAGGGCTTTATTACAGACATAAATACTCCTCCCCTCCCCATGGGAAACATAGTACCAGTTTATCTGAGCCAATAGAATAGCTCCATGGGAAACATAGTACCAGTTTATCTGAGCCAATAGAATAGCTCCATGGGAAACATAGTACCAGTTTATCTGAGCCAATAGAAAAGCGCCATTGGAAACATAGTACCAGTTTATATGAGCCAATAGAATAGCTCCATGGGAAACATAGTACCAGTTTATCTGAGCCAATAGAAAAGCTCCATTGGAAACCAAATACCAGTTCAGAGTGGGTTCATCCTCCACCTGTGTTACATCTTGTTGGCAGGTTGAGACGGCTGCTGTGTAAACAAACCATGAAACATGGTGGCACCCCCAGGCACCCCCAGGCACATCCTGGCACCCCCTGGCACCCCCAGGCATCCCCTGGCACCCATAGGCACCCCATAGCACCCCTTGGCACCCCCTGGCACCCCCAGGCACCCCCTGGCATCAGGAATGTTTTACCCCGTCCTAGAGCCTCAGGCACCTAGAACGTTTATCCAGATCCGGAGCAACGAAGACAGACAGACCAGGGGGTAGCAAGAGGTTAACACAGGAATTTGCTTTATGCTTAAATTGTATAATGAATGGCTATGAAGGTTTCTGAAATATGTGTTACTGTGTTTAACTAAGCAATAATACCAGGGACCTACAATAAACCTTTTACCTCTACAATCCTCATATGGCCATTATATCCCCCAGAGAGAGGCTGAACAGAGTGTGGCGTGCTGAAAAAGAGTCCCATGATAAATGGCTGGTATAGCTGTTGTATAAACACTGTTCCTCAGTGAGTTCCTCAGTGATTGAAGCAGTAACATATATCTATCTCTCACACACACACACACACACACACACACACACACACACACACACACAAAACACACACATACACACACCCAGAGCTGCTATGATACAGACAGTAATCCGTGGTGACACTGCTGTGAAGGGGGGAAAAAAACATCCAGCCAACCTTTTGTCACTTCCAACATACCGTGTCGAGCGCGGCTTTGATTTAAAAAAACAACAAAAAAGCAGGAGGGCACACCCACTCACATGCCTCTGTCTCATATCCATCTCTCCATCTACCCTCCCTCCCTCTCATCCTTCACTCTCACCAGAGGAGAGCATCAACTTAGAGAGATGTGATGCTGTGAAACAAGCATGCCCCAAACAACAGTATCTGTCTTTAGCTCCGTGGGCTAACCCTGCCGTGATGCTGTGAAACAAGCATGCCCCAACAACAGTATCTGTCTTTAGCTCCGTGGGCTAACCCTGCCGTGATGCTGTGAAACAAGCATGCCCCAACAACAGTGTCTGTCTTTAGCTCCGTGGGCTAACCCTGCCGTGATGCTGTGAAACAAGCATGCCCCAACAACAGTGTCTGTCTTTAGCTCCGTGGGCTAACCCTGCCGTGATGCTGTGAAACAAGCATGCCCCAACAACAGTGTCTGTCTTTAGCTCCGTGGGCTAACCCTGCCGTGATGCTGTGAAACAAGCATGCCCCAACAACAGTGTCTGTCTTTAGCTCCGTGGGCTAACCCTGCCGTGATGCTGTGGAACAAGCATGCCCCAACAACAGTATCTGTCTTTAGCTCCGTGGGCTAACCCTGCCGTGATGCTGTGGAACAAGCATGCCCCAAACAACAGTATCTGTCTTTAGCTCCGTGGGCTAACCCTGCCGTGATGCTGTGGAACAAGCATGCCCCAAACAACAGTATCTGTCTTTAGCTCCGTGGGCTAACCCTGCCGTGATGCTGTGGAACAAGCATGCCCCAAACAACAGTATCTGTCTTTAGCTCCGTGGGCTAACCCTGCCGTGATGCTGTGAAACAAGCATGCCCCAAACAACAGTATCTGTCTTTAGCTCCGTGGGCTAACCCTGCCGTGATGCTGTGGAACAAGAACGCCCCAAACAACAGTATCTGTCTTTAGCTCCTTGGGCTAACACAGTCAGCGGTCAGAGGTAGAGGTAGACCTGCAGTGTATCATCAGACCGGTCTCTGTGGGTCGAGGTAGAGGTAGACCTGCAGTGTGTCATCAGGCCGGTCTCTGTGAGTAGAGGTAGAGGTAGACCTGCAGTGTATCATCAGGCCGGTCTCTGTGAGTAGAGGTAGACCTGCAGTGTATCATCAGACCGGTCTCTGTGAGTAGAGGTAGACCTGCAGTGTATCATCAGACCGATCTCTGTGAGTAGAGGTAGACCTGCAGTGTGTCATCAGACCGGTCTCTGTGAGTAGAGGTAGACCTGCAGTGTATCATCAGACCGGTCTCTGTGAGTAGAGGTAGAGGTAGACCTGCAGTGTATCATCAGACCGGTCTCTGTGAGTAGAGGTAGACCTGCAGTGTATCATCAGACCGGTCTCTGTGAGTAGAGGTAGAGGTAGACCTGCAGTGTATCATCAGACCGGTCTCTGTGAGTAGAGGTAGACCTGCAGTGTATCATCAGACCGGTCTCTGTGGGTAGAGGTAGACCTGCAGTGTATCATCAGACCGGTCTCTGTGAGTAGAGGTAGAGGTAGACCTGCAGTGTATCTTCAGGACGGTCTCTGTGAGTAGAGGTAGACCTGCAGTGTATCATCAGACCGGTCTCTGTGAGTAGAGGTAGACCTGCAGTGTATCATCAGACCGGTCTCTGTGAGTAGAGGTAGAGGTAGACCTGCAGTGTATCATCAGACCGGTCTCTGTGAGTAGAGGTAGAGGTAGACCTGCAGTGTATCTTCAGGACGGTCTCTGTGAGTAGAGGTAGACCTGCAGTGTATCATCAGACCGGTCTCTGTGAGTAGAGGTAGACCTGCAGTGTATCATCAGACCGGTCTCTGTGAGTAGAGGTAGAGGTAGACCTGCAGTGTATCATCAGACCGGTCTCTGTGGGTCGAGGTAGAGGTAGACCTGCAGTGTGTCATCAGGCCGGTCTCTGTGAGTAGAGGTAGACCTGCAGTGTGTCATCAGACCGGTCTCTGTGAGTAGAGGTAGAGGTAGACCTGCAGTGTGTCATCAGGCTGGTCTCTGTGGGTAGAGGTAGACCTGCAGTGTGTCATCAGGCTGGTCTCTGTGGGTCGAGGTAGACCTGCAGTGTGTCATCAGGCTGGTCTCTGTGAGTAGAGGTAGAGGTAGACCTGCAGTGTGTCATCAGGCTGGTCTCTGTGGGTCGAGGTAGAGGTAGACCTGCAGTGTGTCATCAGGCTGGTCTCTGTGGGTCGAGGTAGACCTGCAGTGTGTCATCAGGCTGGTCTCTGTGAGTAGAGGTAGAGGTAGACCTGCAGTGTGTCATCAGGCTGGTCTCTGTGGGTCGAGGTAGACCTGCAGTGTGTCATCAGGCTGGTCTCTGTGAGTAGAGGTAGAGGTAGACCTGCAGTGTGTCATCAGGCTGGTCTCTGTGGGTCGAGGTAGAGGTAGACCTGCAGTGTGTCATCAGGCTGGTCTCTGTGGGTCGAGGTAGACCTGCAGTGTGTCATCAGGCTGGTCTCTGTGAGTAGAGGTAGAGGTAGACCTGCAGTGTGTCATCAGGCTGGTCTCTGTGGGTCGAGGTAGAGGTAGACCTGCAGTGTGTCATCAGGCTGGTCTCTGTGGGTCGAGGTAGAGGTAGACCTGCAGTGTATCATCAGGCCGGTCTCTGTGGGTCGAGGTAGAGGTAGACCTGCAGTGTATCATCAGGCCGGTCTCTGTGAGTAGAGGTAGAGGTAGACCTGCAGTGTATCATCAGGCCGGTCTCTGTGAGTAGAGGTAGAGGTAGACCTGCAGTGTGTCATCAGGCCGGTCTCTGTGGGTAGAGGTCGAGGTAGACCTGCAGTGTGTCATCAGGCCGGTCTCTGTGGGTCGAGGTAGAGGTAGACCTGCAGTGTATCATCAGGCCGGTCTCTGTGGGTCGAGGTAGAGGTAGACCTGCAGTGTATCATCAGGCCGGTCTCTGTGAGTAGAGGTAGAGGTAGACCTGCAGTGTGTCATCAGGCCGGTCTCTGTGGGTCGAGGTAGAGGTAGACCTGCAGCGGTGCACCTTGCCAACTCTGCCATTGTCTGTCTCCCTGTGTTTGTGATGACTGCTTTTTGATATTTTGAATGTGATCCCAGAATCACACACACACAAACACACACAATCACACAAACACAAACACACACAAACACAAACACAAACACACACACACACACACACAAATACTGCACTGTTCTTCAAGTAAAGGTGTTTCTGTAACATTTCCAATTTGAATTGTTAGAAGTGGTCCTTGTGCAGACTGCACTACCAAGCAAAAAGACAGCAACTGCTCATTTGGTCTAAAATGAGTTCATATCATTTTTACTACATTAAATACATGCTTAATCACGTGGACCAGTATCCTGCCTCTATTGTATTGTGTTTTGGGGAAAATGGGGGTCATGTTAGCAGTAACTGCATACAGTTACTGTGAAATCAAGGTAAATGAAAGCCATTTTTCTCATTTCCACACTATGAGCTGTGACTGCCTTGTTGCTTGGTAGAGCAGCGTAGAGTTGTATGGGAACACGAGACAACCTGACTTTTCTCCCAGCTGTTCATACTCAGATTGGAGGGGAACATTCCACGTGGATTGTTACTTTGCTACTTTGCTCGTGTATACTTTTTCCAAATTCATTTGGTCAACGTTTAGTTAGGAAAGTAACTGAAAAGGTACTTCGAGCAATTGTAATTTCCCCACAACAATTGTAATTTCCCCACAACAATTGTAATATCCCCACAACAATTGTAATTTCCCCACAACAATTGTAATTTCCCCACAACAATTGTAATTTCCCCACAACAATTGTAATTTCCCCACAACAATTGTAATTTCCCCACAACAATTGTAATTTCCCCGTAAAAACCAAGCCAACATTTTCCCTTTATTCTCAAATGGTTTGGGAACAGTCAGTGAGGATAGTTTTACTATTCCACAGTGCAGTATGTCAGCGCTCCATCTCCTGCCATGTGTAACACACTTTGATGCTTGTAAGGCTGAGCTGATTTTTGGGGAACGATGACGTTAAGATGAGAATAAAAAAAAAAAACAGATGACTGAGCTTCCAAAGTTAGGTAGCTAGCCTAGCGTCACGGCTAAATCCTCTCCTTTGATAGGTGACTAGGGAAGATTTTTAAAGCCCTCCGGCGTCTGGATTATAGCTGTGCAAAGACGAGTGCTTTATCACAGCATGCAGAGGCTAATACGGCTGAGGGGCTTGGAGGGAGAGGAGTGGAGAGGAAGGGAGGAGGGGAGAAAGGAGAGGGAAGGAGGAGAGAGTAGAGGAAGGGAGGAGAGTGGACATGAGGAGAGGAGAGGAGCTTTTGGAAAGGAGAGGAGAAGTGAGGAGAGAGGAAGGGAGGAGAGGAGAGTAGGAGAAAGTAGAGAGGAGAGGAGGGAAGAGGAGAGGAGAGGAGGGAAGAGGAGAGGAGAGGAGGGAAGAGAAGGGGAGAGGAGAGAGAAGGGGAGAGGAGAGAGGAGAGGAGGGAAGAGGAGAGGAGAGAAGGGGAGAGGAGAGAGGAGAGGAGGGAAGAGGAGAGGAGAGGAGAGAGGAGCTTTTTTTGTTGACGAACTCTTCCGGTTGTCTCTTGTGTTCTGAGGTAAAACTTAATAAATCTCAGCTGGTGATTTACATTTCCAATACTTTATTCCCATTATTTGTCTAGATCACAGGAGGGTGGTGGCACCTAAATTGGGGAAGAGGACGGGCTCGTGTTAATGACTGGAGTGGAATGGTATCAAATACATCGAGACACATGGTTTCCATGGTTTCCAGGTGTTTGATGCCATTCCATTTGTTCCGTTCCGGCCATTATTGTGTTCCGTTCTCCCCTCAGTAGCCTCCTGTGCTGTAGATACAACTGGGTCAGCAGCAACAGAGAGAGCAACAGAGTAGTGTGTAGCGAGTTAATATACTGTAGACGGGTGGATCTGTAAACACAGACTCTGATGCCCTCCCAGTCTGAGGTTACACAGATTACTCTGGTCTGGGGCTGACCGTATTTAGGCTGTTCGATAGGCTGTTGGTCAACCAAGATTTGTTTTTTGTCGAGCTGTGACAAATGGGCGGGGACTAATTAAAAAAATTACGGCACATGAGACACCTGTCTGATTCATGCCTGTCTGAGTGGACTAATCCATTGTGTAGGCCTGTCTCAGTAGGCCTGTCTCAGTGGACTAATCCATTGTGTAGGCCTGTCTCAGTGGACTAATCCATTGTGTAGGCCTGTCTGAGTGGACTAATCCATTGTGTAGGTCTGTCTGAGTGGACTAATCCATTGTGTAGGTCTGTCTCAGTGGACTAATCCATTGTGTAGGTCTGTCTCAGTGGACTAATCCATTGTGTAGGTCTGTCTCAGTGGACTAATCCATTGTGTAGGTCTGTCTCAGTGGACTAATCCATTGTGTAGGTCTGTCTGAATGGACTAATCCATTGTGTAGGTCTGTCTCAGTGGACTAATCCATTGTGTAGGTCTGTCTGAGTGGACTAATCCATTGTAAAGGCCTGTCTGAGTGGACTAATCCATTGTGTAGGTCTGTCTGAGTGGACTAATCCATTGTGTAGGCCTGTCTGAGTGGACTAATCCATTGTGTAGGCCTGTCTCAGTGGACTAATCCATTGTGTAGGCCTGTCTGAGTGGACTAATCCATTGTGTAGGTCTGTCTGAGTGGACTAATCCATTGTGTAGGCCTGTCTCAGTGGACTAATCCATTGTGTAGGTCTGTCTGAGTGGACTAATCCATTGTGTAGGCCTGTCTCAGTGGACTAATCCATTGTGTAGGTCTGTCTGAGTGGACTAATCCATTGTGTAGGCCTGTCTCAGTGGACTAATCTATTGTGTAGGTCTGTCTGAGTGGACTAATCCATTATGTAGGTCTGTCTGAGTGGACTAATCCATTGTGTAGGTCTGTCTCAGTGGACTAATCCATTGTGTAGGTCTGTCTCAGTGGACTAATCCATTGTGTAGGTCTGTCTCAGTGGACTAATCCATTATGTAGGCTGTGGGGGGGGGGGGGGGGGGGGGGTACACCAGTATCACCAGTAGTACCAGTAGTACATTTACCATTTATTACCACCATTTCTAATCTACAATGTTTGTTTGGTTACGGTAATTTCTGTTCATGCAATTCAACATATTATTATTATTACAGTCTTACTGTTCTCATTGTTGGACAGGACACTATTACAGTCTGTTCTCATTGTTGGACAGGACACTATTACAGTCTTACTGTTCTCATTGTTGGACAGGACACTATTACAGTCTGTTCTCATTGTTGGACAGGACACTATTACAGTCTTACTGTTCTCATTGTTGGACAGGACACTATTACAGTCTGTTCTCATTGTTGGACAGGACACTATTACAGTCTTAATGTTCTCATTGTTGGACAGGACACTAGTACAGTCTTAATGTTCTCATTGTTGGACAGGACACTAGTACAGTCTTAATGTTCTCATTGTTGGACAGGACACTAGTACAGTCTTACTGTTCTCATTGTTGGACAGGACACTATTACAGTCTGTTCTCATTGTTGGACAGGACACTATTACAGTCTTAATGTTCTCATTGTTGGACAGGACACTATTACAGTCTTACTGTTCTCATTGTTGGACAGGACACTATTACAGTCTTACTGTTCTCATTGTTGGACAGGACACTATTACAGTCTGTTCTCATTGTTGGACAGGACACTATTACAGTCTGTTCTCATTGTTGGACAGGACATTATTACAGTCTGTTCTCATTGTTGGACAGGACACTAGTACAGTCTTACTGTTCTCATTGTTGGACAGGACACTATTACAGTCTTAATGTTCTCATTGTTGGACAGGACATTATTACAGTCTGTTCTCATTGTTGGACAGGACACTATTACAGTCTTAATGTTCTCATTGTTGGACAAGACACTATTACAGTCTGTTCTCATTGTTGGACAGGACACTATTACAGTCTGTTCTCATTGTTGGACAGGACACTATTACAGTCTGTTCTCATTGTTGGACAGGACACTATTACAGTCTTAATGTTCTCATTGTTGGACAGGACATTATTACAGTCTTAATGTTCTCATTGTTGGACAGGACACTATTACAGTCTTAATGTTCTCATTGTTGGACTGGACACTATTACAGTCTGTTCTCATTGTTGGACAGGACACTATTACAGTCTGTTCTCATTGTTGGACAGGACACTAGTACAGTCTTACTGTTCTCATTGTTGGACAGGACACTATTACAGTCTGTTCTCATTGTTGGACAGGACACTATTACAGTCTTACTGTTCTCATTGTTGGACAGGACACTATTACAGTCTTACTGTTCTCATTGTTGGACAGGACACTATTACAGTCTGTTCTCATTGTTGGACAGGACATTATTACAGTCTTACTGTTCTCATTGTTGGACAGGACACTATTACAGTCTGTTCTCATTGTTGGACAGGACATTATTACAGTCTTACTGTTCTCATTGTTGGACAGGACACTAGTACAGTCTGTTCTCATTGTTGGACAGGACACTATTACAGTCTGTTCTCATTGTTGGACAGGACACTATTACAGTCTTACTGTTCTCATTGTTGGACAGGACACTATTACAGTCTTAATGTTCTCATTGTTGGACAGGACACTAGTACAGTCTTACTGTTCTCATTGTTGGACAGGACACTATTACAGTCTGTTCTCATTGTTGGACAGGACACTATTACAGTCTGTTCTCATTGTTGGACAGGACATTATTACAGTCTGTTCTCATTGTTGGACAGGACACTATTACAGTCTTACTGTTCTCATTGTTGGACAGGACATTATTACAGTCTTACTGTTCTCATTGTTGGACAGGACACTAGTACAGTCTTACTGTTCTCATTGTTGGACAGGACACTATTACAGTCTTACTGTTCTCATTGTTGGACAGGACATTATTACAGTCTTACTGTTCTCATTGTTGGACAGGACACTAGTACAGTCTTACTGTTCTCATTGTTGGACAGGACACTATTACAGTCTTACTGTTCTCATTGTTGGACAGGACACTATTACAGTCTTAATGTTCTCATTGTTGGACAGGACACTAGTACAGTCTTACTGTTCTCATTGTTGGACAGGACACTAGTACAGTCTTACTGTTCTCATTGTTGGACAGGACACTATTACAGTCTTAATGTTCTCATTGTTGGACAGGACACTATTACAGTCTGTTCTCATTGTTGGACAGGACACTAGTACAGTCTTAATGTTCTCATTGTTGGACAGGACACTAGTACAGTCTTACTGTTCTCATTGTTGGACAGGACACTAGTACAGTCTGTTCTCATTGTTGGACAGGACACTATTACAGTCTTACTGTTCTCATTGTTGGACAGGACACTAGTACAGTCTTAATGTTCTCATTGTTGGACAGGACACTATTACAGTCTTACTGTTCTCATTGTTGGACAGGACACTATTACAGTCTTTTCTCATTGTTGGACAGGACACTATTACAGTCTGTTCTCATTGTTGGACAGGACATTATTACAGTCTTACTGTTCTCATTGTTGGACAGGACACTAGTACAGTCTTACTGTTCTCATTGTTGGACAGGACATTATTACAGTCTGTTCTCATTGTTGGACAGGACATTATTACAGTCTGTTCTCATTGTTGGACAGGACACTAGTACAGTCTTACTGTTCTCATTGTTGGACAGGACATTATTACAGTCTTAATGTTCTCATTGTTGGACAGGACATTATTACAGTCTGTTCTCATTGTTGGACAGGACACTAGTACAGTCTTACTGTTCTCATTGTTGGACAGGACATTATTACAGTCTTAATGTTCTCATTGTTGGACAGGACATTATTACAGTCTGTTCTCATTGTTGGACAGGACACTATTACAGTCTGTTCTCATTGTTGGACAGGACATTATTACAGTCTTACTGTTCTCATTGTTGGACAGGACACTATTACAGTCTTACTGTTCTCATTGTTGGACAGGACACTAGTACAGTCTGTTCTCATTGTTGGACAGGACATTATTACAGTCTTAATGTTCTCATTGTTGGACAGGACACTATTACAGTCTGTTCTCATTGTTGGACAGGACATTATTACAGTCTTACTGTTCTCATTGTTGGACAGGACATTATTACAGTCTTACTGTTCTCATTGTTGGACAGGACATTATTACAGTCTTACTGTTCTCATTGTTGGACAGGACATTATTACAGTCTGTTCTTATTGTTGGACAGGACATTATTACAGTCTTACTGTTCTCATTGTTGGACAGGACATTATTACAGTCTTACTGTTCTCATTGTTGGACAGGACATTATTACAGTCTTACTGTTCTCATTGTTGGACAGGACATTATTACAGTCTTACTGTTCTCATTGTTGGACAGGACATTATTACAGTCTTACTGTTCTCATTGTTGGACAGGACATTATTACAGTCTTACTGTTCTCATTGTTGGACAGGACACTATTACAGTCTTACTGTTCTCATTGTTGGACAGGACATTATTACAGTCTTACTGTTCTCATTGTTGGACAGGACACGTTGTTGTGAGGCAAAGGTTTTGATTTATCTCATTCCATTTTACGAGCTGTCAATTCATTCATTGTCTTTTGTTTAGAGCGTTCCTGTCAATCTGGAGTAAGGACCTGATTACATATAGAAATAGGCTTAGAGGCTACCTGGCCTGCGTGCAAATGTAGGCCGATAAATGTTCCCATTTGGGGATCTGATTAGTATTTCTGATTGTCTTAACTCACCATCACTTTGGGGAACTTCTCAAAGTCATTTTTTCTTCGCCTCAAAAAAGCAAGTTAACAAAGTTTGTTTTTACAAGCCATTGAGAATTAAAATAGTTCCTCAATGTGGCCTATTTTAAAAATCTTTCCAGCTTTCTCCCGTTCGATAACCACTCAGCATGAAAGGGGAAAAATAATTAATTTTCTGATCTGGTGGAAACATCATAAAATAGGCTTACCTGATTACTTCTTGTCTCTTGCGCAAATAGCCTACAGCTGTGTCTGTCTGTCCAGGGCTCACTGGAGCCGGAAACTCTTGAGGTTCCAGAATATTTTATCGAATGTTGCAAGTTTGGTTGTGCAAGCTTCAGGCCAGACCCAAGTTAATAGTTGATCAAATGTTTCAAGTTCCTTGCAGACAGGCCATGCATAGCCAGTGTGATTTATAGGATGTTTATTTTTATCAGGATATTTTCTACCTGCCGGCTGCAAAGTTTTTATTGGTTGCCTTTATGTAGGCTATTTTGACATATTACCAATGGCAAAAGAAGTTGCTTTTGGATTTGTATAATTTGAATTTAAATATAATTTTGATTAACAACATGACATTGATTTTGAGATATGAATACTTTATTATAAATTAAATGAAACCGTTCAACAAAAATGTGTATATAAAAATCATAACTGGCACGCAGATCAGTAGAAATGGTACGATAACTCGGCATTCCAAAAGGAAAAGGGAGCCGACCGCTAAGTTCAGGAGCTTAAAGGCAGAATCTGCGAAGGCCAGCAGAGGAGGAGGTTCGGGTTGGAAACCACGATTAACTCCCTTCCATTGATTCCATTCCAGCCCAATAACAATGAGCCTGTCCTCCTATAGCTCCTCCCACCAGCCTCCTCTACAGCACACACACACACACACACGCGCACGCACACTGCTCAAACAGGTGACGGTAGCACAATTGAAGTGATTAGAGTCGTCTGTCTGTGTGAAAGGAAACACACGAGGAAGAACAAAAGCCGGGAGCCGTACTTGACTGCACTAGCTAGCACCAGATAAACACGGACTTTGTCCCTTTGTCACTCGCTTTCTCTCTGAAGGCTATAGATTAACAATACAACAATGCTGAATCTAAAACTGGGAGCAGAGAGAGAAGAACACTCTTCCCCTGACTTCCCCTGACTTTCCCCAAAGACAGATCATTCTGTTGTCCAATTTCTGCTGTTGGAATACGGTGTGTGTGTGTGTGTGTGTGTGTGTGTGTGTGTGTGTGTGTGTGTGTGTGTGTGTGTGTGTGTGTGTGTGTGTGTGTGTGTGTGTGTGTGTGTGTGTGTGTGTGTGTGTGTGTGTGTGTGTGTGTGTGTGTGTGTTCCTGTGGGTGTCGGGGAATAGATAGCTGAAGTGTTTTATCTAATAGAGTAGGCACAAGGAACAGAACTCCAGCGACAATTATTGATAACAGGCCCCACAGCAACACGGTATTAGTTCATGGATAAGGTTTAAAGGAAATTAAGACTGCGGCATTTAATGAAAAATGAATCCTCTTCTCGAAGCTCACAGTAATGTGCCCTCATGTAGGACTTCAGAACACAGGAACAGACAGTTGAAGAGAGTATTGTCGGAGGTAATCTGAAGAGAGTATTGTCGGAGATTTAATCTGAAGAGAGTATTGTCGGAGGTTTAATCTGAAGAGAGTAGTGTCGGAGGTTTAATCTGAAGAGATTAGTTTCAGAGGTTTAATCTGAAGAGATTAGTGTCGGAGGTTTAATCTGAAGAGAGTAGTGTCGGAGGTTTAATCTGAAGAGAGTATTGTCAGAGGTTTAATCTGAAGAGATTAGTTTCAGAGGTTTAATCTGAAGAGATTAGTGTCGGAGGTTTAATCTGAAGAGAGTAGTGTCGGAGGTTTAATCTGAAGAGAGTATTGTCAGAGGTAATCGGAAGAGTATTGTCTGAGGTTTAATCTGAAGAGAGTAGTGTCAGAGGTTTAATCTGAAGAGAGTAATGTCAGAGGTTTAATCTGAAGAGAGTAGTGTTGTAGGTTTAATCTGAAGAGAGTAGTGTCAGAGGTTTAATCTGAAGAGAGTAATGTCAGAGGTTTAATCTGAAGAGAGTATTGTCAAAGGTTTAATCTGAAGAGAGTAGTGTTGGAGGTTTAATCTGAAGAGAGTAATGTTGGAGGTTTAATCTGAAGAGAGTAGTGTTGTAGGTTTAATCTGAAGAGAGTAATGTTGGAGGTTTAATCTGAAGAGAGTATTGTCAGAGGTTTAATCTGAAGAGAGTATAGTCAGAGGTTTAATCTGAAGAGAGTAATGTTGGAGGTTTAATCTGAACAGAGTAGTGTTGGAGGTTTAATCTGAAGAGAGTAGTGTTGGAGGTTTAATCTGAAGAGAGTAGTGTTGGAGGTTTAATCTGAAGAGAGTAGTGTTGGAGGTTTAATCTGAAGAGAGTATTGTCAAAGGTTTAATCTGAAGAGAGTAATGTTGGAGGTTTAATCTGAAGAGAGTAATGTTGGAGGTTTAATCTGAACAGAGTAGTGTCGGAGGTTTAATCTGAAGAGAGTAGTGTCGGAGGTTTAATCTGAAGAGAGTAGTGTCGGAGGTTTAATCTGAAGAGAGTATTGTCGGAGGTTTAATCTGAAGAGAGTAGTGTTGGAGGTTTAATCTGAAGAGAGTAGTGTTGCAGGTTTAATCTGAAGAGAGTATTGTCAAAGGTTTAATCTGAAGAGAGTAATGTTGGAGGTTTAATCTGAACAGAGTAGTGTTGGAGGTTTAATCTGAAGAGAGTAATGTTGGAGGTTTAATCTGAAGAGAGTAATGTTGGAGGTTTATTCTGAAGAGAGTAGTGTTGGAGGTTTAATCTGAACAGAGTATTGTCGGAGGTTTAATCTGAAGAGAGTAGTGTCGGAGGTAATCTGAAGAGAGTATTGTCAGAGGTTTAATCTGAAGAGAGTAGTGTTGTAGGTTTAATCTGAAGAGAGTATTGTCAGAGGTTTAATCTGAAGAGAGTAGTGTTGGAGGTTTAATCTGAAGAGAGTAGTGTTGGAGGTTTAATCTGAAGAGAGTAATGTCAGAGGTTTAATCTGAAGAGAGTATTGTTGGAGGTTTAATCTGAAGAGAGTAGTGTTGGAGGTTTAATCTGAAGAGAGTAATGTTGGAGGTTTAATCTGAAGAGAGTAATGTTGGAGGTTTAATCTGAAGAGAGTATTGTCAGAGGTTTAATCTGAAGAGAGTATTGTCAAAGGTTTAATCTGAAGAGAGTAGTGTTGTAGGTTTAATCTGAAGAGAGTAATGTCAGAGGTTTAATCTGAAGAGAGTATTGTCGGAGGTTTAATCTGAAGAGAGTAGTGTCAGAGGTTTAATCTGAACAGAGTATTGTCAGAGGTTTAATCTGAAGAGAGTAGTGTTGTAGGTTTAATCTGAAGAGAGTAATGTCAGAGGTTTAATCTGAAGAGAGTAGTGTCAGAGGTTTAATCTGAAGAGAGTAGTGTTGGAGGTTTAATCTGAAGAGAGTAATGTTGGAGGTTTAATCTGAAGAGAGTAGTGTCAGAGGTTTAATCTGAACAGAGTATTGTCAGAGGTTTTATTCTGAAGAGAATTTGCATTAGGGTATCCTGGAGACTTCCAATATGTGAAACATCAATCGTACTGGCAACATCATACATTACCGCAATATCATAATACCATAAACCCCAAGGATGTTGAAATAGCAGCACGTATAGTGCTGTACCACCCGACATCTGGCCGTCTATCTCATGTCACCACCATCTAGTCTAATGGGCCAGGTGATAGCCTGCTGCTCTACGGCTGTGTCTCAACTAGCACAATATTCCTCATGTAGTGCACTACATGATTGCGCAGTCCAGGATGGGCTAAAAAGTAGTGCACTACATCAGGATTAGGATGGACTCCTGTCAAAAGTAGTGCACTACATCAGGATTAGGATGGACTCCTGTCAAAAGTAGTGCACTACATAAGGATTAGGATGGACTCCATTCAAAAGTAGTGCACTACATTTGGAATTGGTTAGGTTGTGTCTCTGGTCAACAGTAGTGCACTACATAGGGAATAGGGTGCTATTTGAGACGTAGACCTATAATAGCCCTGTTTTCTGCCCCTTCCTTCCAGATGATGGTCCTTACTCTAAAGGGAACAAGGACTCACAAGGGACAGACAATTCCCTGACCTCCAGGAGACAGAGTATCCCAGGTACACTATCGAGTTTCTTTACTGTCTGGCTGCTCATCTCAGCTCTCTCTCTCTGGTCTCTCTGGTCTCTCTGGTCTCTTTCTGGTCTCTCTGGTCTCTCTGGTCTCTCTGGTATGTCTCTGGTCTCTCTGGTATGTCTCTGGTCTCTCTGGTATGTCTCTGGTCTCTCTGGTATGTCTCTCGTCTCTCTGGTATGTCTCTGGTCTCTCTGGTCTCTCTGGTCTCTCTGGTCTCTCTGGTATGTCTCTGGTCTCTCTGGTATGTCTCTGGTCTCTCTGGTATGTCTCTGGTCTCTCTGGTCTATCTGGTCTCTCTGGTCTCTCTCTGGTCTCTCTGGTATGTCTCTGGTCTCTCTGGTATGTCACTGGTCTCTCTGGTCTCTCTGGTATGTCTCTGGTCTCTCTGGTCTCTCTCTGGTCTCTCTGGTATGTCTCTGGTCTCTCTGGTATGTCTTTGGTCTCTCTGGTATGTCTCTGGTCTCTCTGGTATGTCACTGGTCTCTCTGGTCTCTCTGGTATGTCACTGGTCTCTCTGGTCTCTCTGGTATGTCTCTGGTCTATCTGGTCTCTCTGGTATGTCTCTGATCTCTCTGGTATGTCTCTGGTCTCTCTGGTTTGTCTTTGGTCTCTCTGGTATGTCTCTGGTCTCTCTGGTATGTCACTGGTCTCTCTGGTCTCTCTGGTATGTCTCTGGTCTATCTGGTCTCTCTGGTATGTCTCTGATCTCTCTGGTATGTCATTGGTCTCTCTGGTATGTCTCTGGTCTCTCTGGTATGTCTCTGGTCTCTCTGGTATGTCTCCGGTCTCTCTGGTCTCTCTGGGATGTCTCTGGTCTCTCTGTTATGTCTCTGGTCTCTCTGGTATGTCTCTGGTCTCTCTGGTATGTCTCTGGTCTCTCTGGTACGTCTCTGGTCTCTCTGGTATGTCTCTGGTCTCTCTGGTCTCTTTCTGGTCTCTCTGGTATGTCTCTGGTCTCTCTGGTATGTCTCTGGTCTCTCTGGTATGTCTCTTGTCTCTCCCTGGTATCATTCTCGCTGGCTCTCCATAGCTCATAGTTCTCTTCCTCGGTCTCTCTCTCTGCTCTCTCTCTCTCTTGTCTATCTCTTTGGTCTCTCTCTCTGGTCTCTCTCTGGTTTCTGTCTCTCTGGTCTCTCTCTCTCTCTGCTCTCTCTCTCTCTCTGCTCTCTTTCTCTGTTCTCTTTCTCTGCTCTCTCTCTTTGCTCTCTCAATTATATTCAATTCAAGGGGCTTTATTGACATGGGAAACATATGTTAACATTGCCAAAGCAATGTCTCTCTCTCTCTGCTCTCACTCTCTCTCTGCTCTCTCTTGCTCTGCTCTCTCTCTGCTCTCTATCTCTCTGGTCTCTATCTCTCTGGTCTCTATCTCTCTGGTCTTCATATCTCTCTGGTCTTCATATCTCTGGTCTCTATCTCTCTGTTCTCTAGCTCTCTGTTCTCTAGCTCTCTGGTCTTTTTCTCTCTGGTCTCTCTCCGGTCTCTCTCTCCCTGGTCTATTTCTCTCTGGTCTTCATCTCTCTGGTCTCTTTCTCTCTGGTCTCTTTCTCTCTGGTCTCTATCTCTCTGGTTTCTATCTCTCTGGTCTCTCTCTCCCTGGTCTATTTCTCTCTGGTCTTCATCTCTCGGGTCTCTTTCTCTCTGGTCTTCATCTCTCTGGTCTCTTTCTCTCTGGTCTTCATCTCTCTGGTCTCTTTCTCTCTGGTCTCTATCTCTCTGGTTTCTATCTCTCTGGTCTCTATCTCTGGTCTCTATCTCTCTGGTCTTCATATATCTGGTCTCTATCTCTCTGGTCTTCATATCTCTGTTCTCTATCTCTCTGTTCTCTAGCTCTCTGTTCTCTATCTATCTATCTATTCTCTATCTCTCTGGTATTTTTCTCTCTGGTTTGTCTCTGGTCCATCTCTCTCTGGTCTCTCTCTCCCTGGTCTATTTCTCTCTGGTCTCTCTCTCTCTGGTCTCTTTCTCTCTGGACTATCTCTCTGGTCTCTTTCTCTCTGGTCTCTTTCTCTGGTCTCTTCTCTCTGGTCTCTCTCTCTCTGGTCTCTATCTCACAGCTCTCTATCGCTCTGGTCTCTTTCTCTCTGGTCGCTTTCTCTCTGGTCTATCTCTCTGGTCTCTTTCTCTCTGGTCTATCTTTCTGGTCTCTATCTCTCTGCTCTCTATCTCTCTGGTCTCTATCTCTCTGGTCTCTATCTCTCTGGTCTTCATATCTCTTTGGTCTTCATATCTCTGGTCTCTATCGCTCTGTTCTCTTTCTCTCTGTTCTCTAGCTCTCTGGTCTTTTTCTCTCTGGTCTCTCTCCGGTCTCTCTCTCCCTGGTCTCTTTCTCTCTGGTCTTCATCTCTCTGGTCTCTTTCTCTCTGGTCTCTATCTCTCTGGTTTCTATCTCTCTGGTCTCTCTCTCCCTGGTCTATTTCTCTCTGGTCTTCATCTCTCTGATCTCTTTCTCTCTGGTCTTCATCTCTCTGGTCTCTTTCTCTCTGGTCTTCATCTCTCTGGTCTCTATCTCTGGTCTCTATCTCTCTGGTCTCTAGCTCTCTGTTCTCTAGCTCTCTGTTCTCTATCTATCTGTTCTCTATCTCTCTGGTCTTTTTCTCTCTGGTTTGTCTCTGGTCCATCTCTCTCTGGTCTCTCTCTCCCTGGTCTATTTCTCTCTGGTCTCTCTATCTCTCTGGTCTCTTTCTCTCTGGTCTATCTCTCTGGTCTCTTTCTCTCTGGTCTCTTTCTCTGGTCTCTTCTCTCTGGTCTCTCTCTCTGGTCTCTATCTCACAGCTCTCTATCGCTCTGGTCTCTTTCTCTCTGGTCTCTTTCTCTCTGGTCTATCTCTCTGGTCTCTTTCTCTCTGGTCTATCTCTCTGGTCTCTCTCTCTGGTCTCTTTCTCTCTGGTCTCTTTCTCTCTGGTCTCTTTCTCTCTTGTCTCTATCTCTCTGGTTTCTTTCTCTCTGGTCTTCATCTCTCTTGTCTCTCTCTCCCTGGTCTATTTCTCTCTGGTCTCTCTGGTCTCTTTCTCTCTGGTCTATCTCTCTGGTCTCTTTCTCTCTGGTCTCTTTCTCTGGTCTCTTCTCTCTGGTCTCTCTCTCTCTGGTCTCTATCTCACAGCTCTCTATCGCTCTGGTCTCTTTCTCTCTGGTCTCTTTCTCTCTGGTCTCTTTCTCTCTGGTCTCTTTCTCTCTGGTCTAAATCTCGCAGCTCTCTTTCTCTCTGGTCTCTTTCTTTCTGGTCTATATCTCTGGTCTCTATCTCAGGCTCTCCACAGTTCACAGTTCTCCTTCTTTCTTCTTCTAGCTCTTACTGTGTATCTCCCTCTATCTCTGAGATCTATCTATCTATATCTCTATCTCTGTTCCCACTCTCTCCTAGCAGGGATGGCTTGCTTCTGCCCTGGAGAGTACAGACTACATTACACTACACTGCACACCATGCCAAGTTCTACTATCACAGAGCACTTTATACCTCTATCTCTCTCCATCTGTCCTTTTGGTGTTTCTGCTCTCTGTCAGGCGTTCTCCCTGCTGATTGTGCCTGGATGGGTGTAAGCTGAAGGTTCTCCCTGCTGGTTGGGCCTGGATGGGTGTAAACTGAAGGTTCTCCCTGCTGGTTGGGCCTGGATGGGTGTAAACTAAAGCGTGTAGATGACGATGATGGGGAGTCTGTATTCTGCTGCTCATACTCCCTGGCCGTGCACGCTGCTTCGCCTCTTATTTTCTGTCCATATTGCAAAGCGTTGTACGATGATAACTGGAATTAGCTTGTTGTATAGCAGGGGGGGAATCAAACATACAGCAGGTCTTCTTTCTTCAGCAGTAGTGTGAGAATACAGTGTTCTGTTCTTCCAGAGCCTTGTGTCACGACTTCCGCCGAAGTCGGTCCCTCTCCTTGTTCGGGCGGCATTCGGCGATCGACGTCACCGGCCTTCTAGCCACCGCCAATCCACTTTTTCTTTTCCATTTGTTTTGTCTTTGTCTTACACACCTGGTTTCAATCCCCCAATTACTTGTTCATTATTTAACCCTCCATGTTTGTTTGTGAGTGATTGTTTGTTTGTATATCGGTCCGTTATTGTGGACTCGCATTGTTGCTTTGTATTTTGGTTTATTTAAAAGTAAAGTACGTTGAGTAAAGTACTTTGATTACTCATATCTGCTGTCCTGCGCCTGACTCTATACACCAGCTACACACAGGACCCATTACACCTTGACTGCTGTACAGAAATACTACCTAACTCCTTATGATAAAAGAGAGCTGTGTTACTCTCTTACGGTGCTGATGTAATATTTGAAGAAGTTTAATGTTCACCATATACATTGTGATTTAAAATGGAATCATCTAGACTAGCACCAGCTTGTATTTCAACACATTATTTCATCTCAAATTCAACATTTCACCGTTACGTTCGGACTGTATCCCGGGGCTAAATGTGAAGTGGTATATTTACAGTGTATTGTTACTAGGGCTGTTGCGGTGACTGTATTACCGCCAAACCGGCAGTCATGGGTCATGAAGGCAGTCAAATTTCACTCGACCGTTTAGTCACAGTAATTAGGCTTCTCCAAGCTCTGATGCTGCTGATGGTCATTAGTAGCCTACCAAAGTTGCTAACTGCCTGGTACTCAGCACTCTATTGTCCTTGTAATCACTCATCGATGCAAATGTATTCGGAAATCTAATCAAACACTTCATGAGAGCCCATGAGCTCATGTTGCACAACATTTATATAGGCTATGCAATTGCGAGAGAAAACAGAGTGATGGCCTCTATTAAAAAGAGGAGGATCCCATCAGCTTTCTATAGGCTTGGCTTACTATATTTTTTACTCAACTTTCCTAATATTAAACACATTGCTTCTATTTACAACAGGAGTATAGCCTACCTGGATTTCATAAAATTGAAGCACCGGAAAAGCGTCCTCCATTGTCTATATATGCATAGATGACATGTATTTTTCCCCGCTGCTCCTGTTTCGATACAGGTGCATGATAATGGTCCATTCTAAATCCAAACAAATGTCACACATATATTATTTAGTATATGTAAAGACAAGATTAAATCAAGAGTAGTCTGATGGGTGACAATATTAGCCTATCACTTGAGAATGAGGCCCAGTGTAAGGCAGGAAACAATGCCTTTTTTTGTTGCTTTTTTTCTCATAGTCGCACACCTCATGTATTCTAGCCCATAGGCCTATATGTTTTGATAAGGTTTGTATCACAACTAAAGTGGCCAAATAACTTATTAAAATTAAGCACATTAATCTGCTTTACAAGGGGTGTAGAGCCTAACTGGTATATATAAGCAGCGTGTGAGTTTCAAGTTTGGGGAAGATCATTTTCACCATAAAAATGCACCTTTATAATAAAAGCATTACATGTATAATTGCATTTGTTGTCACTTTTGATAATGGTGTTTTCCCGCTAATGGAACATTCATGCTTATAGCCTTCTGCCGTGTTCGCATTGCTGCGCTTATAATGTGAAGAAATAGCCTAATAGTTCATCAACATTTTAAGCTAAATGTTTTGATCTTGTCACGCCCTGACCATAGAGAGCCCTTGTTTCTCTATGGTGTAGTAGGTCAGGGCGTGACGAGGGGGTGTTCTAGTTTATGTTAGTGTTTTGGTATGGTTCCCAATTAGAGGCAGCTGGTAATCGTTGCCTCTAATTGGGGATTATATTTAAGTAGCTATTTTTCCCACCTGTGTTTGTGGGATATTGTTTTGTGTATTGTGCATGTAGCACCACGTAGTCACGTTTCGTTGTTCGTTTATTGATTTATTGTTTTTGCTTAAGTTTCACTTTGAAATAAATATGTGGAACTCAACCCACGCTGTGCCTTGGTCCCGTCCTTACGACAACCAGATCTGTTGAGTCAGCCACATTGCGTAAAAAATGTTTGGGATGCTAGTGGTTGCATTCATTTGGATCTATCACATCCTACCACTGTCCCAGACTATGTTTGGAATATTTATTTCTCGCACAGAATACAATTGGTTGACCTTTGTACTATGGGGGATAGTAGAATGACATAGTCTAGTGCTTTTGCTGTTCGTTAGACCAACTCATCTTGCTGGCTGACGAAAAGTAAATGTGGACAGATCTTCCAATATCTTCAATATGCACCTCGGAAGTGTCTATCTTCACTTGTAGCCGTGATGGAGAGCCATGTGAGTGAGAGGTGCTTCGGAGGGAGAATGAAACAACGGGGATGCCGCCGAGAAATTGAAGGCATTATCGAGTGCTTGTCAAATTGTGAATGAGAGACTGATGAAGTGTGTACAGCCTGCGCAAAAAAAACAAAGCGGAGCTCATGCCTTTCATGCAACTTTCTTCAAATCATTATTAGTTCCATCATGCAGCCTTACAATGTATTAACTTCTTCTGGCTGCAAGCCCGAGGCCGGCCACAATATGACAACAGCCACTTCAAGTGCAGGGCGCGAAATTCAAAATATATGTTTTAGAAATATTTAACTTTCACACATTAACAAGTCCAATACAGCAAATGAAAGGTACACATCTTGTGAATCCAGCCAACATGTCCGATTTTTAAAATGTTTTACAGCGAAAACAGCACGTATATTTATGTTAGCTCACCACCAAATACAAAAAAGGACAGACATTTTTCACAGCACAGGTAGCATGCACAAAGCCAACCTAACTAACCAAGAACCAACCAAACTAACCAACAAACAACTTCATCAGATGACAGTCTTATAACATGTTATTCAATAAATCTATGTTTTGTTCAAAAAATGTGCATATTTCAGGTATAAATCATAGTTTACATTGCAGCTACAATCAGAAATTGCACCGAAAGCAGCCATAATAATTACAGACACCAACGTCAAATACCTAAATACTCATCATAAAACATTTCTGAAAAATACATAGTGTACAGCAAATGAAAGACAGGCATCTTGTGATTCCAGCCAATATTTCCGATTTATTAAGTGTTTTACAGCGAAAACACAATATAGCGTTATATTAGCTTACCACAATAGCCAGAAACACAAGCCATTCCCCAGTAGCAAAGGTTAGCGATCGTAACAAACCAGCAAAAGATATATAATTTTTGACTAACCTTGATAAGCTTCATCAGATGACAGTCCTATAACATCAGGTTATACATACACTTATGTTTTGTTCGAAAATGTGCATATTTAGAGCTGAAATCAGTGGTTATACATTGTGCTAATGTAGCATATTTTTCCCACAACGTCCGGATATTTTTCTGACACTTTTTCTGACACACATATTCTGACCAAATAGCTATTCATAAACATAACTAAAAAATACATGTTGTATAGGAAATGATAGATACACTAGTTCTTAATGCAATCGCCGTGTTAGAATTCTAAAAATAACTTCATTACGACATACAGCTTAGGTATAGCGAGAGAGTACCCAAAAGCTAGGCGCAAACGACTAGCACAACATGTTCGACAGATATATGAAATAGCATCATAAAATGGGTCCTACTTTTGCTGATCTTCCATCAGAATGTTGTACAAGGGGTCCTTTGTCCAGAACAATCGTTGTTTGGATTTAGAACGGCCTTTTTCCCTCTCGATTTAGCAAGCACACTTGCCAAGTGGCGCGAATCTCTCCATGTCAACAAACAGAAGAGAACGGAACACGGCAAAACTCCCGAAAAAATTTCAATAATCTGATTAAACTATATTGAAAAAACATACTTTACGATGATATTGTCACATGTATCAAATAAAATCAAAGCCGGAGATAGTAGTCGCCTATAACGACAGCTTTTCAGAAGGCAATCCCCGGTTCCTTCTCGCGCCTTCCTGAAAACAGGAAATGGGTGACACGTCATTCCAAGAGGATTTATTCCAACTCAGACCAAGATAAACACTCCATTTCTTCTCTCACTGCCTCTTGACATCTAGGGGAAGGTGTATGACGTGCATGTATACTAATACGTATCATGCCCATTTATAGGCAGGACCTAGAACAGAGCATAGTTTTCAGACTTTCCACTTCCTGGTCAGGAAGTTTGTGCCAAATGAGTTCTGTTTTACTCACAGATATAATTCAAACGGTTTTAGAAACTAGAGAGTGTTTTCTATCCAATAGTAATAATAATATGCATATTGTACGAGCAAGAATTGAGTACGAGGCCGTTTGAAATGGGCACCTTTTATCTGGCTACTCAATACTGCCCCTGCAGCCCAAACAGGTTAAAAATCAAAACATACAGCCCGACATTTGTAGAACAACTAAAGTTACATTAATAACTCTACATTAAGCATATAGGAATACCTGTTAACCGCTCAACACAGAATAGCCGCATGTGCGCACTCCCTCAAATCATTTGGAGAAAACATCCTTTCTACTTTATTCAGCTTTGTTAAATTGTATTCTTCATACTATAAAATAATATAAAATAATGCCACGGAATTCTAAGCAAATCTTGTCTGCTAAATGAACTAGTGTAGCCCACAGCCATATGGCATAGTCAAATCAGGACCTTAACATAAGGTCAACTCAGAGTATGCTATTCTGTTCTTCTGAAATAGACTACATTTTCTTCATATCGTGTTTCTTTAGACCTATCTAAATAAATAATTGATTTATTGTGAAGGTGTAGGCTATATTACATCGATTTATTAGACTTTTTAATATGTAGATGTTCCAAAGGTCTGAATCAGTGGCTTGTATGCCTGGAAGCCAGGAGATGCTAAATGTGTTTATCTTAATTAGCGGTCAATTACTGTGAGACCGACAGTTATTTGCTTGACAATCACCGGCTGACGAATTTCTTTAATTTTTAATTGTATAATTAATTTTGCTGGACCCCAGGAAGAGTAGATGCTGCCTTGGCAGCAGCTAATGTAGATCCATAATAAATACAAATACTCCACACTGCCCTTTCCCACCTGGACAAAAGGAACACCTATGTGAGAATGTTGTTCATTGACTACAGCTCAGCGTTCAACACCATAGTCCCTCAAAGCTCATCACAAAACTAAAGACCCTGGGACTAAACACTTCCCTGTGAACTTCCTGACGGGCCACCCCCAGGTGGTAAGGGTTGGCAACAACACATCTGCAAAGCTGATCCTCAACATGGGGGCCCCTCAGGGGTGCGTGCTTAATCCCCTTCTGTACTCCATGTTCACCCACGACTGCATGGCCAGGCACGACTCCAACACCATCATTAAGTTTGCTGACGACACAACAGTGGTAGGCCTGATCACCGACAGCGACGAAACAGCCTATAGGGAGGAGGTCAGAGACCTGGCCGTGTGGTGCCAAGACAACAATCTCTCGCTCGACGTAATCAAGACAAAGGAGATGATTGTGGACTACAGGAAAAGGAGGGCCGAGCACGTCGCCATTCTCATCGGCGGGGCTGTAGTGGAGCAGGTTGAGAGCTTCAAGTTCCTTGGTGTCCACATCACCAACAAACTATCAGTCAGGAGACTGAAAAGATTTGGAATGGGTCTTCAGATCCTCAAAAGGTTCTACAGCTGCACCATCGAGAGCATCCTGACTGGTTGCATCACTGCCTGGTATGGCAACTGCTCTGCCTCCGACCGCGAACGGCTGTAGTGCGAACGGCCCAGTACATCACTAGGGGCCAAGCTTCCTGCCATCCAGGACCTCTATACTAGGCGGTGTCAGAGGAAGGCCCAAAAATTGTCAAAGACTCCAGTCATCCAAGTCATCGACTGTTCTCTCTGCTACCGCACGGCAAGCGGTACTGGAGTGCAAAGTCTAGGTCCAAAAGGCTTCTTAACAGCTTCTACCCCTAAAAAAGGCTCATCAAATGGCTACCCAGACTATTTGCATTGACCCCCCATTTATGTTTTATTATAATTGTTTTGTGTGCTGCTGCTACTCGCTTTTTATTATCTATGCATAGTCACTTTACCCCTACCTAGAAATATGATAATATGTCACTTTACCCCTACCTATATGTAGATATTACCTCAATCACCTCGAGTAAGTAATACCCCCGCACATTGACTCACATTGACAGGAACCCCCTGTATATAGTCTCCACACTGACTCGGTACCGTAATACCCTGTATATAGTCTCCACACTGACTCGGTACCGTAATACCCTGTATATAGTCTCCACACTGACTCGGTACCGTAATACCCTGTATATAGTCTCCACACTGACTCTGTACCATAATACCCTGTATATAGTCTCCACACTGACTCTGTACCGTAATACCCTGTATATAGCCTCATTATGGTTATTTTATTGTTACTTTTAATTTTATTCACTCTTATTTTTCCTTAACCTGCATTGTTGGTTAAGGGCTTGTAAGTAAGCATTTCACGGTAAAGTCTGCTACACCTGTTGTATTCGGCACTTTCGGCACAAATGACATTTGATTTGATGTCATAGACAGAAGCATGCCAAATCAAACCAATCTGAACTCATCTCTCGGCATGTCCAGCCCATTCATTATCTCAGCCAATCATGGCTAGGAGGAAGATTCCTGTCTTTTTCCGTGGCTAAACCAACTAGGCTTGTAATTTAACAATTTTAATCATATTTACAGATGGCATACAAGTTTGTTATTAAGGCACACGAAAGTTCACATGTTCCAGAAGGTATTTCTGCCAAATTCCTCTCCTGTGAAGTAGTGATGTGCGACATATGCCTACCTTCATGAAACGGGTCACATATCAGTCAAAAATATAAAATTCACAGTTTATTCTACAAAAAAAAACGACTTTATAAGAAGTTTTAAAAATAGGTCATATTTTATTCCAAATCCCATGATGTAGAGTCAGGCATTGTTGTCAGAATAGATGGATGCAGTTCAATGCATGATTCATATAACTCACCGATACATTTCTTGGTAGTACAAAACATATAGCTATCAGGTTGTAAATCCCAGCTGGCCTGGTACATCGTCTGCTGCCTCCATTCAGGATGCACTGGTTCAGCTTCAATGACTCAATATTCTGGACAGAAACAAATGTAACCAAGGCTGGGAATGTCAATACAATCAAACTAGGAAGGGCAATGATCACAAGTCAGTCATACCGTGGCTAATAGACTAGCATATCTATTAATGTAGCTAAGAACACTGAGCCTAACGTTAGCTAGATAGCTGCTGGGAGGATGTCATGTTATTGGACGAGTGGGTAAGTGGCCGACTTTTCCCCCTCATATCGTTTTTGGTGGCTACAGCTATAGATGCAGGTGTTATTTGATTAGCTACCAAGAAATGTGACTCGCTAGAAAGCTATGCTGAACTTGAACGACTTATCCACAGTCAGCATATCTCTTAGTTGTCAATCAAATGTATTTGGCATCGATCAAATAGGCGGGCAGGCAGTTCCCATTCACTTGTCAAAACTTGTGTTGGGACATGCATGCATTGGCAGGCAAGCTGCAGAAGGACGAGCGGGCTAATATTCCCCATCGTTTATCAGTGAAATTTTGACAGTCAACTAGCTGAAAAAGTTTGAGAGAGTTTATCCCAGTATTTCCCAAACTCGGTCCTGGGGACCGAGCTGATTCAAATAATCAAAGCTTGATGATGAGTTGATGATTTGAATCAGCTGTGTTGTGCTAGGGGCAAAACCCAAAACGTGCAGCCCTTGGGGTCCCCAGGACCAAGTTTGGGAAACGCTGGTTTATCTCCTCTTACCTCATTAGATTTGATCTCATCTCGCTGTGGATTAGTTGTTGATCTTAGGGAGGGGGAGAGAGCCTACCTGTTCATGGTTGTTTGATCAATAAGGCTGTAATGTTCCCAAATGTAAGAGGACTCCCGTGGTATTTACATATTTGCAGAAATTTATTCAGGTGTATTTTATGGCTTTTGGCCAATGCTTACTAATTGGTTTAAAGTCGCACTGTTGCTACTGCCAAAGTGAAAGATGGAATGCCCATGTGGAAAATGACTTATAGGCCTACTGTAGCTCTGATTGGCTGTGGCACACCGTTCTGTCTAGAGTCCTGGACAAAACAGACATATTTGTATAAGGGTTTATTTTCCCACTCTATATTGCGATAGAATTTTCCCGAAATGCCTTAGGTCAGAGACCTGGCCGTGTGACCTGGATATACGTAACTCTACGTCATTCTCAAACATTCTACAGCAGTATGAAAACATGAAAATATCCATATCTAAACGCTCGCTTGTCAAAAAAGGCAAACAAATACGTCATATTCTTCCCCGGGAACAGATTTCCATATACGATTTCACGTTACTAAAACGCTGTCTGTTCCACTTTAAACACCATGCAGAACACCATCTCCTCTCACAGTGTAACACCAAGTGTGACTAAACATTGGGGTGATACTGTTAAAATTAGACAAATCCATGCTGAGAAATGTGTCCCTTTTTTAAAAATGTATATTTTCCAGGTATTCGTATCAACATTTTAGCTTTTAATTAATGTATTTACAGTGTTACATATTCGTTTCTAGAGGACAACATTTTGCTTCATAAAGTAGCTAGAATTCATATAGGTCCAATATAGGCTGTATCTCAATCAATTAAACAAAAATCACATTTCATGGTTTATTAGGTACACCACCCCGTTCACGAAAATGTAATGCTCCTACAGACAGTGAGTCACGTGGCCGTGGCTTGCAATATAAAGCAGGCAGACAGGCATCAAGACATTCAGTTACTGTTAGATTGAATGGGAAAAACAACTGATCTAAGCGACTTTGATCGTCAGTGCCAGGTGTGGCCACCCTCCTGGGCTTTTCACACACGACAGTATCTAGGGTTTACAGAGAATGGTGTGACAAACAATCATCCAGTCAGAGGTCGAAGGAGAATTGCAAGAATCGTAGAAACTAACAGGCGGGCCACAAACAGATAACAGCGCAGTGCAACAGTGGTGTGCAGATCTCCTAAACCACAACTCGTAGATCCTTGTCACGGATTGGCTATTGCAGCAGACGACCACACCGGGTTCCACTCCTCTCAGCTAAAAACAAGAAGAAGCGGCTCCGGTGGGCACGCCATCACCAACACTGGACCATTGAAGAGTGGAAAAACATTGCCTGGTCCAACGAATCCCGGTTCCTTTTGCGTCATGCTAGTCAGGATTTGGTGTAAGCAGCATGAGTACATGGCCCCATCCTGCCTGTTGTCAACTGTACAGGCTGGCACACGTTAAGTCCCTTGATACCAATTGAGCAACGATTGAACGCCATCCCCCGAAGGTTTCAGGCTGCTCTGGAGGCAAACTGGCCACTGAGGGTATACTGTGGTTGTATTGAGGTTGTATTGAGGTTAGTACACTGAGGTTGATGCACTTTATTTAGCCAGGATAGTCCACTCAGTATCAATTGTCACTGTTTTCCAGGGAGTTGTATAGAAGTTGCTACGGTGACGTTATATTGTTTCCAGCTCATAGGAAAAATTATGGGCTGCTGATAGTCATCTGGAACAAGAAGAGAATGCTCCTCCATTTCAGATATTTACAACAGGTATGTACAGAGTAGTCAAGGTTCAGCTGCTCACCAAAGCACCTTATCTCAGTTATTGGAAACCCAGAAACCTTTTTCCTTTTCAGACTGTTACGGCAGAAAATGATGCTGCATCAGTCTGTTACGGCAGACTGATGCAGAAAATGGAAGGCATTGGTACTTGAGAAATTAGTTTCCGTTCCTCTCAGTTTGAAAGGACTCTTTATCAGTCTATCTTTCTTAGATTAGGAGAAATAGGGATTTGTTGTTTCTCTCCATTTGAATTCACCTGTTATTTCCCCCAACAACATTACGAAAAGTACAGGCTTTAGGCATTGTCAACAAAAACACAATTCAGTTTAGAATATTTACTACAGTAACTCATTTGGTTTCCTGGAGTTGTTTTCCATGCAGGACATCATTTAGAACATTTTATTCTTTCCATGTCTCCCCCTCGGTCTCATGTCATGTTGTGTTCTCATTAGAACCCGCTCAGTTGAGTGATTAGGCTTCATTTTGCCTCAGTCCTTCTCTGTCACATTGCATGCCTTGTCACAGTTACAGCATTTAGATTAGGAGACAGTGAGTCTCTCATAGATACTGGAACTACAGCCTGTCTCCCTTATACCATCTGTACTGGAAAGATGACTATACTGTGGGAAACACTGCTATACTGTTAGGTAGACTGGAATCCACTCTGACTATCACTCCGTTTCATTGTATTTGTTTGCTATTGTTTCACTTCAACAATAATGAAATGGAGTTAATTATCATTGTCGATTTCAGGCTTGGCATAAGGGGTGGTATGTTTCAATCTGGGCTATGTATATGAACTCAGGGCGATGCTCTCCTTCCAGATATCATGGATCTCTCTGGATATACTATCTTTGTCCGTACAGCCAGCTGGGTTCTCAGTGCATCGTGCTGATAGAAATAAAGAACTCTCCGGGAAGAAGAAGTAAGGCGGGGGTGTACAGCGGCTTGCGAAAGTATTCACATTTTTCTTATTTTGTTGCCTTACATCCTGGAATTAAAATGGATTTTGGGGGTGTTTGTAGCATTTGATTTAAACAACATGCCTACCACTTTGAAGATGCAAAACATTTTTGGGGGTGAAACAAACAAGAAATAAGATCTCCAATTTTTTTTAACTTGACTGTGCATAACCATTCACCCCCCCAAAGTCAATACTTTGTAGAGCCACCTTTTGCAGCAATTACAGCTGCAAGTCTCTTGGGGTATGTCTATATAAGCTTGGCACATCTAGCCACTGGGATTTTTGCCCATTCTTCAAGGCAAAACTGCTCCAGCTCTTTCAAGTTGGATGGATTCCGCTGGTGTAGAGCAATCTTTAAGTCATACCACAGATTCTCAATTGGATTGAGGTCTGGGCTTTGACTAGGCAATTACAAGACATTTAAATGTTACCCCTTAAACCAATCGAGTGTTGCTTTCGCAGTATGCTTAGGGTCATTGTCCTGCTGGAAGGTGAACCTTCATCGAAGTCTCAAATCTCTGGAAGATTGAAACAGGTTTCCCTCAGCAATTTCCTGTATTTTACACCATCCATCATTCCTTCAATTCTAACCAGTTTCCCAATCCCTGCTGATGAAAAACATCACCATAACATGATGCTGCCACCATCATGCTTCACTGTGGGGGATGGCGTCTCGGGGTGATGAGAGGTGCTGGGTTTGCTCCAAACATAGCGTATTCCTTGATGGCCAAAAAGTCTCATCTGACCAGAGTACCTTCTTCCAAATGTTTGGGGAGTCTCCCACATGCCTTTTGGCGAACACCAAACGTGTTTGCCTATTTTTTGTTTAAGCAATGGCCTTTTTCTGGCCACTCTTCCGTAAAGCCCAGCTCTGTGGAGTGTACGGCTTAAAGTGGTCCTATGGACAGATACTCCAATCTCCGCTGTTGAGGTTTGCACGCTCCTTCAGGGTTATCTTTGGTCTCTTTGTTGCCTCTCTGATTAATGCCCTCCTTGCCTGATCTGTGAGTTTTGGTGGGCGGTCCTCTCTTGGCAGGTTTGTTGTGGTGCCATATTTTTTCTATTTTTTTATAATGGATTTAATGGTGCTCTGTGGGATGTTCAAAGTGTCAAATATTTTTTTAGAACCCAACCCTGATCTGGTCTCCACAACTTGTCCCTGACCTGTTTGGAGAGCTCCTTGGTCTTCATGGTGCCGCTTGCTTGGTGGTGCCCCTTGCTTAGTGGTGTTGCAGACTCTGGGGCCTTTCAGAACAGGTGTATATATACTGAGATCATGTGACAGATCATGTGACACTTAGATTGCACACAGGTGGACTTTTCTTAACTTCTTCTGGCTGCAAGCCCGAAGCCGGGCACAATATGACAACAGCCACTTCAAGTGCAGGGCGCGAAATTCTAAATATATTTTTTTGAAATATTTAACTTGGTATCAGTGGTTATACATTGTGCTAACGTAGCATCTTTTTCCCACAACGTCCGGATATTTTTCTGACACTCACATATTCTGACCAAATAACTATTCATAAACATAACTAAAAAATACATGTTGTATAGGAAATGATAGATACACTAGTTCTTAATGCAATCGCCGTTAGAATTCTAAAAATAACTTCATTACGATATGCAGTTTACGTTATGGCGAGAGCGTGCCCAAAACCTGGCCGCAAACTACTAGTACAACATGTTCGACAGATATATGAAATAACATCATAAAATGGGTCCTACTTTTGACGATCTTCCATCAGAATCTTGTACAAGGGGTTCTTTGTCGGGAACAATTGTTGTTTGGATTTAGAATGTTCTCTTCTCCAGTCAATTAGCACGGAAAGCTATCAAAGTGGCGAAGCTCTCCATCCTGAACAAACGCAGACAAAGCAACACGCCTAACGTCCCGAAAAAATTTAAAAAATCTAATAAAACTATATTGAAAAAACATACTTTACGATGATATTGTCACATGTATCAAATAAAATCAAAGCCGGAGATATTAGTCGTCTATAACGACAGCTGTACAGAAGGCAAAACCAGGTCCCTTCACGCGCTCTCCAGAAAACAGGAAACTGGTGACACGTCATACAAAGAGCATTTATTCGACCCCAGATCAAGTTATACACTCCATTTCTTCTCTCACTGCCTGTCGACATCTAGTGGAAGACGTATGAAGTGCATGTATACTGATATATATCAAGGGCATTTATAGGCAGGCCCTAGAACAGAGCATCGATTTCCGATTTTCCACTTCCTGTCAGGAAGTTTGCTGCAAAATGAGTTCTGTTTTACTCACAGATATAATTCAAACGGTTTTAGAAACTAGAGAGTGTTTTCTATCCAATAGTAATAATAATATGCATATTGTACGAGCAAGAATTGAGTACGAGGCCATTTGAAATGGGCACCTTTTATCCGGCTACTCAATACTGCCCCTGCAGCCCAAACAGGTTAACTAATTAAGTGACTTCTGAAGGTAATTGGCTGCGCCAGATCTTATTTAGGGGCTTCATAGCAAAGGGGGTGAAAACACGTGCACACACCAATTTTCCGTTTTTTGTTTTTAGATTTTTCTGAAGCACTTTATTTTTTTAATTTCACTTCACCAATATGGACTATTTTGTGTATGTCCATTACATGAAATCCCCCAAAAATCTAATTAAATTACATGTTGATATGCAACAAAATAGTAAAAACACCAAGGGGGTGAATACTTTTGCAAGGCACTGTATGTTTCATGATTAACTGCACATGGTGTGATTGTGGTAACGTACAGGGACTCAAGTCCTTTTGTTCCTCCAACCTAGAATAACTCACAAACAAATGACCTCGTGAGAGAATTCACTTTGGCCATCATCAAGCCGTTACCACGGCGGCTCTCAAGGAACCACACAAGACTTTTTGTGAAAACTGAAAATCGTATATCCTGAGGCCACATTTATTGTAGCTGTGAACTTTAATAAAGAAAATCTGAGGAAAACGCTACCGAAATCTTATCAACACATTGCCTGCATTGCTTGTTAGGTAGCGGTAGCCATTGGGATGGCTACCAATCCCTCCCCTGCCCTCCCTTCGGCAAATCAGATCACAACTCCATTCTGCTCCTCCCTTCCTATGGACAGAAACTCAAACATGAAGTACCCGTGCTAAGGTCTATTCAACTCTGGTCTGACCAGTCGGAATCCATGCTTCAAGATTGTTTTGATCACGCAGACTGTAATATGTTCCGAGTTTTCTCTGAGAATAACACTTGAGTTCATGTGTATAGGGGATGTTGTTCCCACTGTGACGAATGTAATCTATCCAAACCAAAACCTGTGAATGGCGGCCCGTCAGGAAGTCCAGGATCCAGTTGCAGAGGGAGGTGTTTAGTCCCAGGCTCCTTAGCTTATTGATGAGCTTTGAGGGCAATATGGTGTTGAACGCTGAGCTGTAGCCAATGAATAGCATTCTCACATAGGTGTTCCTTTTGTCCAGGTGGGAGAGGGCAGTGTGGAGTGCAATAGAGATTGCATCATCTGTGGATATGTTGGGGCAGTATGCAAATTGGAGTGGGTCTAGGATTTCTGGGATGATGGTGTTGATGTGAGCCATGACTAGCCTTTCAAAGCACTTCAAGACGACAGACGTGAGTGCTACGGGTTGGTAGTCATTTAGGCAGGTTACCTTAGTGTTCTTGGGCACAGGCACTATGGTGGTCTGCTTAAAACATGTTGGTATTACAGACTCGGACAGGAAGAGGTTGAAAATGTCAGCGAAGACACATGCTAGTTGGTCAGCGCATGCTCACAGTACACGTCCTGGTAATGAGTCTGGCCCTGCGGCCTTGTGAATGTTGACCTGTCTAAAGGTTTTACTAACATCGGCTGCGGAGAGCGTGATCACACAGTCTTCCAGTACAGCTGGTGCTCTCATGCATGTTTCAGTGCTATTTGCCTCGAAGGGAGCATAGAAGTAGTTTAACTCGTCTGGTAGGCTCGTGTCACTGGGCAGCTCTCGGCTGTGCTTCCCTTTGTAGTCTGTAATGGTTTGCAAGCCCTGCCACATCCGATGAGCGTCAGAGCCAGTGTAGTACGACTCAATCTTGTCCTGTATTGAAGCTTTGCCTGTTTGATGGTTCGTCGGAGAGCATAGCGGGATTTCTTATAAGCTTCCGGTTTAGAGTCCCGCTCTTTGAAAGCGACAGCTCTAGCCTCTAGCTCAGTGTGGATGTTGCCTGTAATCCATGGCTTCTGGTTGGGGTATGTACGTACGGTCACTGTGGGGACGTGGGGACACACAACAGTGCCTCTTCAGTCTCAGGAGGCTGAAGATATTTGGCTTGGCCACTAAGACCCTCACAGATATTTACAGATGCACCATTGAGAGCATCCTATCGGGCTATATCACCGCCTGGTACAGCAACTGCATCGTCCACAAATGCAGGGCTCACCAGAGTGTAGTGTGCAGTCTGTGCAACACATCACCGGGGGCACACTGCTTGCCCTCCAGGACGTCTACAGCACCCGGTGTCACAGAAACACCAAGAAGATCATCAAGGACCTCAGACACCCGAGCCACGGCCTGTTCACCCTTCTATCATCCAGGAGGCTAGTACAGGTGCATCAAAGCTGGGACCGAGAGACTGAAAAACAGCTTCTATATCAAGGCTATCAGACTGTTAAATAGCCATCACTAGCCTCCACCCAGAACTTAGTGACTATCACTAGTCGGCTACCACCCGGTTACTCAACCCTGCACTTTAGAGGCTGTTGCCCTATGTCAATGGTCATGGAACACTGGTCACTTTAGTAATGGAACACTGGTCACTTTAATAATGGAACACTGGTCACTTTAATAATGGAACACTGGTCACTTTAATAATGGAACACTGGTCACTTTAATAATGGAACACTGGTCACTTTGATAATGGAACACTGGTCACTTTGATAATGGAACACTGGTTACTTTAATAATGGGACACTGGTTACTTTAATAATGGAACACTGGTCACTTTAATAATGGAACACTGGTCACTTTAATAATGGAACACTGGTCACTTTAATAATAGAACACTGGTTACTTTAATAATGGAACACTGGTCACTTTAATAATGGAACACTGGTCACTTTAATAATGGAACACTGGTCACTTTAATAATGGAACACTGGTCACTTTAATAATGGAACACTGGTCACTTTAATAATGGAACACTGGTCACTTTAATAATGGAACACTGGTCACTTTAATAATGGAACACTGGTCACTTTAATAATGGAACACTGGTCACTTTAATAATGGAACACTGGTCACTTTAATAATGGAACACTGGTCACTTTAATAATGGAACACTGGTCACTTTAATAATGGAACACTGGTCACTTTAATAATGGAACACTGGTCACTTTAGTAATGGAACACTGGTCACTTTAATAATGCTTTAATAATGCTTTATGAATGCTTTATGAATGCTTTATGGATGCTTTATGGATGCTTTAGGAATGGGAAAACAGAAATTACTTTGACCGCATCAAGTTCATACATAGACTTTTAACGTTGGCGTTATAGATCGTACTTGCAGAATGCACAGTTTATTACCATGAAGAGCTTAGCTATACAAATAGATCTGACTTAACTTTGACTGCATAGAATTCATATACGTAGATCCGTCATGTACAGACCCGTATGTGATGTTAATGAGTTATGAAAGAGTTATGATATATGACCCACAACAACGCGATTTGATCTGTAAAATGTACCCTGACGATTCAACCCTGTGGGGGACCTGCCTGCACCATTGACCTCAGTGAGAAGCAGAAGGTAAGTCACGGGCATATACCGGCCGGTGGGGGAAATTGGGCTGGTATGGGCTATATATCAGCATAACTATTAAAACGTGTTTTTGCTTTTTTGACATATTCACTAACACTGGTATGGCAGAAGCTCACTTTTGAGAACAGCCATATTGAGATTTACTTTAAGATACCTAAATATGAGCTCTTGCATAGCATGACATGAATGCGCTATAGATATGTTATGAATATATTTCATTAACCTTTAATGATGCGGTTGGGACCTGTTATAACACATTTATGACATGCTTATAGATGTGTAATAAATGCGTCATGGATATGTAGTATCTCTCTCACACACACACACACACACACACACACACACACACACACACACACACACACACACACACACACACACACACACACACACACACACACACACACTTTTTACTTGAAAGATCTGATTTATTACACAGGTCAAAATGATACATTGGATATAAAATGTAAGGAAACAAAAACTGAAACAAAAAGTAATATATCAAATGATACAGACAGTCCAATAGTACAGTACAAACCCTTTATCTTGTCATTCAACCTTTCTCCCTCTTTAGCTGGTCTCTCTCTCTCTTTAGTCAGGTTGTTGTAGCTGGTCTCTCTCTCTCTTTAGTCAGGTTGTTGTAGCTGGTCTCTCTCTCTTTAGTCAGGTTGTTGTAGCTGGTCTCTCTGTCTTTAGTCAGGTTGTTGTAGCTGGTCTCTCTCTCTTTAGTCAGGTTGTTGTAGCTGGTCTCTCTCTCTTTAGTCAGGTTGTTGTAGCTGGTCTCTCTCTCTTTAGTCAGGTTGTTGTAGGTGGTCTCTCTCTTTAGTCAGGTTGTTGTAGCTGGTCTCTCTGTCTTTAGTCAGGTTGTTGTAGCTGGTCTCTCTCTCTTTAGTCAGGTTGTTGTAGCTGGTCTCTCTCTCTTTAGTCAGGTTGTTGTAGCTGGTCTCTCTCTCTCTTTAGTCAGGTTGTTGTAGCTGGTATCTCTCTCTCTTTAGTCAGGTTGTTGTAGCTGGTCTCTCTCTCTCTTTAGTCAGGTTGTTGTAGCTGGTCTCTCTCTCTTTAGTCAGGTTGTTGTAGCTGGTCTCTCTGTCTTTAGTCAGGTTGTTGTAGCTGGTCTCTCTCTCTTTAGTCAGGTTGTTGTAGCTGGTCTCTCTCTCTTTAGTCAGGTTGTTGTAGCTGGTCTCTCTGTCTTTAGTCAGGTTGTTGTAGCTGGTCTCTCTCTCTTTAGTCAGGTTGTTGTAGCTGGTCTCTCTCTCTTTAGTCAGGTTGTTGTAGCTGGTCTCTCTCTCTCTTTAGTCAGGTTGTTGTAGCTGGTATCTCTCTCTCTTTAGTCAGGTTGTTGTAGCTGGTCTCTCTCTCTCTTTAGTCAGGTTGCTATAGCTGGTCTCTCTCTTTAGTCAGGTTGTTGTAGCTGGTCTCTCTCTCTCTTTAGTCAGGTTGTTGTAGCTGGTCTCTCTCTCTCTTTAGTCAGGTTGTTGTAGCTGGTCTCTCTCTTTAGTCAGGTTGTTGTAGCTGGTCTCTCTCTCTTTAGTCAGGTTGCTATAGCTGGTCTCTCTCTTTAGTCAGGTTGTTGTAGCTGGTCTCTCTCTCTTTAGTCAGGTTGTTGTAGCTGGTCTCTCTCTCTCTTTAGTCAGGTTGTTGTAGCTGGTCTCTCTCTCTTTAGTCAAGTTGTTGTAGCTGGTCTCTCTCTCTCTTTAGTCAGGTTGTTGTAGCTGGTCTCTCTTTAGTCAGGTTGTTGTAGCTGGTCTCTCTCTCTTTAGTCAGGTTGTTGTAGCTGGTCTCTCTCTTTAGTCAGGTTGTTGTAGCTGGTCTCTCTCTCTCTCTTTAGTCAGGTTGTTGTAGCTGGTCTCTCTCTCTCTTTAGTCGGGTTGTTGTAGCTGGTCTCTCTCTCTTTAGTCAGGTTGTTGTAGCTGGTTTCTCTCTCTCTCTTTAGTCAGGTTGTTGTAGCTGGTCTCTCTCTTTAGTCAGGTTGTTGTAGCTGGTCTCTCTCTCTCTTTAGTCAGGTTGTTGTAGCTGGTCTCTCTCTCTCTTTAGTCAGGTTGTTGTAGCTGGTTTCTCTCTCTCTCTTTAGTCAGGTTGTTGTAGCTGGTCTCTCTCTCTTTAGTCAGGTTGTTATAGCTGGTTTCTCTCTGTGTCTTTAGTCAGGTTTTTGTAGCTGGTCTCTCTCTGCACAGTCATGCTGACCATTGACTAAGGGAACAGTGAATAAGTGAATCAATGATTACACCAGTGATGATTTCCAATGCTTCAGTGAGAACATACTAAACGTACAGTGGACACACAGGCCTATGATCCCAGCCAGTAGGGGAACACATAGCATCAGACGCATTGCGGTATAAGAATATTTTGAAGATAAATACACAACGCAGAGGATGAGAGGACTAAAGTCTAGAGTATTAATGGTCAATAGCAAATTATAAATAGGAGTTGGGTTTCAGTTCAACATCTGTTCAGAATCTGTGGATTGTCACTCCTGACCTCAGAGCGACGTGTTCTACGTGGGCCACATTTTCATTGGTCTGTACAATGAGTCTGGAGTGGGATACTTGTTATTTGGCCATTGGCCAAGTTGTCCTGCAAGGACTTCTGATTGGTCAACTCCAGGCTAGGGTGGGGGGGGGGTTATAAATGGCCTCCTGTTCCTTTGTTTCGGTGGGGGAAAAGCTGAGGACAGGGGGGACTGAACATCTGAATATCTATCTCTCAGCATAACATCTTGATTTGTCCTTCTCAAATAAACCTATTTTTCTCCCCCTGATTTGCTTCGGAGTTTGTGTTATTGAAGAATAACATAAATTGCTAACAGCAGCAACTCTGGAAGGTCTCTTCCACAACTGAACATGTACTGAATCACAAGATATTGTCATACAGTCTTTGCACCAACATTCATTGTTGTCTTCTATCTGTGTTTGTATAGATTTCCTCAGGAATTTTTACACGCATATACTCAAATGATGTGTCTCTACCTTGCACTGCGTCTAAATTCAGGCAGTATGACGGTTGCGCATGTACATTATGTACTGGTAAAGCTTGTCCTTTAAAAAAACACTTTAGACAACAACAAAAAACACTTAAGACCAAAACGTTGAATATGCTAACATACCAAATAAGCACACAGAAACAGAACGTTTCTCATACCCCCCCAGCCCACAAAATAACAAACGCAATGGAAAACATTCTTACCATGGCCTTTGATAGTTGAACATTGATTAATCCAAATTATGTTGCACTGGTTTGCATTTAAGTAGCAGGAAGGATAGCACATTTTATTCTTGGATTGGATTTTGGACTTCCTTATTTACACTAGGACATTGGGACATTGGTTAGGATTACATATTAACTTTATTGTGTGATGATAATTGACATAAAGTTAATTGTTATATTGATTGAAATCTAATTGGTTACAATATATTCATCTTTGCTCCCTTCATATCACTTTGTCTGTTCTACTTTGGTTGCACTCATATTGAAACAGTATTTTATTTTAACTTTAACATTGTAACCTAGTTTGTGATCCAAACTGATCCAGGCTTTGTAGGATGATGTGTCACTGAGGGTCTGAGCTTGTGGGAATGACTCATTGTGTGGAATTATTTGGGATGTTTGTGAAGAACGAGGAAGCCCAGCACACTGTTTATGCTCCCAATTCACCTCTTTCTTGACAATGCTTCAATCCGAAACGGATCTTCGTCAGGTCAAACAGACTGAATGACAAGTCAAAACCAATGGAAAATGAAAAGTGGATCAGCAATGGCTAGAAGGTCGGTGACTTCGACCGCCGAATGCCGCCCGAACAAGAAGAGGGACCAACTTCGGCGGAAGTCGTGACAGTACACCCCCCCCCCCCCCCCCCCCACTTGACGCGCGGCTCCAGCAGCGCATCGACACCGGTCTCGGGGACGACCCGGAGGGCAAGGTGCAGGGCGATCCGGACGAAGACGGTGCAACTCCTGCAGCATTGAAGGGTTCAGACGTCCTCGACCGGAACCCAGCACCTCTCCTCCGGACCGTACCCCTTCCACTCCACGAGATACTGAAGGCCCCTCGCCCGATGCCTCGAATCCAGTATGGAGCTAACGAAGTACGCCGGGAACCCCCCGATGTCTAGAGGAACCTCCCACACCTCAGACTCCTGGAGCGGGCCAGCCACCACCAGCCTGAGGAGAGACACATGGAACGAGGGGTTAATACGGTAATCGGGTGGAAGCTGTAACCAATAACAAACCTCGTTCACTCTCCTCAGGACTTTAAATGGCCCCACAAACCGGGGACCCAGCTTCCGGTAGGGCAGGCAGAGGGGCAGGTTCCGGGTCGAGAGCCAGACCCGGTCCCCCGGTGCGAACACCGGGGCCTCACTGCGGTGACGATCTGCGTTCTCCTTTTGGAGCGTCACGGCCTGCTGAAGGTGAACACGGACAGCTTCCCATGTCTCCTCCACGCGCCTGAACCAGCCACCTCAGGAACCTCGGTCTGACTCTGATGCCAAGGCGCCAGAACTGGCTGGTACCCCAGTACGCACTGGAAGGGAGAGAGGTTAGTGGAGAGTGGCGAAGCGAATTCTGTACCATCTCGGCCCAGGGCACGAACGACGCCCACTCCCCCGGCCGGTCCTGGCAATAGGACCGCGAAACCTGCCCACATCCTGGTTCACTCTCTTCACCTGCCGATTACTCTCGGGGTGAAACCCTGAAGTAAGGCTGATCGAGACCCCCAGACGTTCCATGAACGCCTTCCAGACCCTAGACATGAACTGGGGACCCCGATCAGACACTATATCCTCAGGAAGCCCGTAGTGCCGGAAGACGTGTGTAAACAAGGCCTCCGCAGTCTTTAGGGCCGTAGGGAGAACGGGCAGAGGGAGGAGACGACAGGACTTAGAGAAACGATCCACAACGACCAGGATCACTGTGTTACCCTGTGAGAGTGGAAGATCAGTCAGAAAATTGGGTAAGGGGTGTAGCTTACCTCTGGGCAGGTGCCTAGGAGCCTTACACTGGGCACACACCAAGAAGGAGGAGACATAAACCCTCACGTCCTTAGCCAAGGTAGGCCACCAGTACCTCCCGCTCAAACAGCACACTGTCCGACCGATCCCAGGATGACCAGAGGAGGGTGATGTGTGGGCCCAGTAGATCAACCGGTCACGAACAGCAGACGGGACGTACAGACGCCCAGCGGGACACTGGACGGGAGCAGGCTCTGCACGTAACGCCTGCTCAATGTCCGTGTCCAGCTCCCACACTACCGGCGCCACCAGGCAGGAGGCAGGGAGTATGGGAGTGGGATCCATGGGCCGCTCCTCTGTGTCATACTGCCGGGACTATGCGTCTGCCTTCACATTCTGGGAGCCTGGTCTGTAGGAAAGGGTAACACAAAACAAATGAAAAACATGGCCCACCTTGCCTGGCGCGGGTTCAGTCTCCTCACTGCCCGGATGTACTCCAGATTGCGGTGGTCAGTCCAGATGAGAAAAGGGTCTCTAGCCCCCTCAAGCCAACGTCTCCACGCCTTCAAGGCCTTGACGACAGCCAACAGCTCCGGTCCCTCACGTCATAGTTTCGCTCAGCCGCGCTGAGCTTCTTCGAGAAGAAGGCACGGGGCGGAGCTTCGGTGGCGTACCCGAGCACTGAGAAAGCACAGCTCCTATCCCAGCCTCGGATGCATCCACCTCCACTATGAACGCCAAAGAGGGATCCGGATGGGCCAGCACGGGAGCCGAGGTAAACAGAGCTCTCAGGTGACTAAAAGCCCTGTCCGCCTCAGCTGACCACTGCAAGCGTACCGGGCCCCCCTTCAGCAGTGAGGTAATGGGAGCCGCTACCTGACCAAAACCCCGGATAAACCTCCGATAGTAGTTGGCAAATCCTAAGAACCGCTGCACCTCCTTTACCGTGGTGGCGTCGGCCAATAACGCACGGCTGAAATGCGGTCACTCTCCATCTCCACCCCTGAGGTGGAAATGCGATACCCTAAGAAGGAGACGGACTGTTGGAAGAACAGGCATTTCTCAGCCTTGACGTACAGGTCATGCTCCAACAGGCGACCAAGCACCCTGCGCACCAGGGACACATGCTCGGCGCGTGTAGGAAGACTGATGGAGCATTCATCAACCCGTACGGCATGACGAGGTACTCATAGTGCCCAGAGGTGGTTTTGAAAGCCGTCTTCCACTCGTCTCCCTCCCGGATACGCACCAGGTTGTAAGCGCTCCTGAGATCTAGTTTGGTGAAGAAGCGCGCCCCATGCATTGACTCAATCGCTGTGGCTATGAGCGGTAGCGGGTGACTATACCTCACAGTGATCTGATTCGGGGAGCAGTTGTTGTGGCGATTTACTGCCTTTGCCAAGGGCAGAACGTCAGATTTTTTTTACCTTGCCAGCTGGGTTAACCCTATTGGTGTGATGCATATGGTGTTTACCTTTCATTCCCTGCTCCACTGGTGTCAGAAGTGGGATGGTACCCATGAGGGACTTGGTATAGAGAAGCAAAGGGACATATTCTCCCGAAGGAAGGTGGTGTTGCTACCTTAACCCAACACCTAGCGACCTCGTCAAGGAGTTCGGAACCTCATCAAGGGGTTTGGAACCTCATCAAGGGGTTCAGAACCTCATCAAGGGGTTTGGAACCTCATCAAGGGGTTCAGAACCTCATCAAGGGGTTTGGAACCTTGTCAAGGAGTTCGGAACCTCGTCAAGGAGTTTGGAACCTCGTCAAGGGGTTTGGAACCTCGTCAAGGAGTTTGGAACCGCGTCAAGGAGTTTGGAACCTCGTCAAGGAGTTTGGAACCTCGTCAAGGAGTTTGGAACCTCGTCAAGGGGTTTGGAACCTCGTCAAGGAGTTTGGAACCTCGTCAAGGAGTTTGGAACCTCGTCAAGGGGTTTGGAACCTCGTCAAGGAGTTTGGAACCTCGTCAAGGGGTTTGGAACCTCGTCAAGGAGTTTGGAACCTCGTCAAGGAGTTTGGAACCTCGTCAAGGGGTTTGGAACCTCGTCAAGGAGTTTGGAACCTCGTCAAGGGGTTTGGAACCTCGTCAAGGAGTTTGGAACCTCGTCAAGGGGTTTGGAACCTCGTCAAGGGGTTTGGAACCGCGTCAAGGAGTTTGGAACCTCGTCAAGGAGTTTGGAACCTCGTCAAGGGGTTTGGAACCTCGTCAAGGGGTTTGGAACCTCGTCAAGGGGTTTGGAACCTCGTCAAGGAGTTCGGAACCTCGTCAAGGGGTTTGGACCTCTTGGTGTAACAGGTTAAGGTGTTGGCTTATCAGTCTCTGGACCCGGGTTTGCGTCCCCGTCAGGGCTTCCCCATTGGTGTCAGAAGTGACGCCATCAGAATGCATGGCCCGGCAGGTGAAGGGGCTGAGTAGTCGAACCACTGTAGCGATCCTCACTATATGAGCCACATTACAATTTCTACCAAGTGAGTTGACCCGATTGGCCCGATACGTAGGGTGTTTGCTTTTCACGCTAGTGACCGTTTGCTACAATAGATTTGTGAGGGTGCTATAACTGGCCTGTAGCGGGTCTCTCTCTTTAGTCATGGTGCTATAACGGTCTGTAGCTGGTCTCTCTCTTTAGTCAGGGTGCTATAACTGGCCTGTGGCTGGTCTCTCTCTTTAGTCAGAGTGCTATAACGGTCTGTAGCTGGTCTCTCTCTTTAGTCAGGGTGCTATAACTGGCCTGTGGCTGGTCTCTCTCTTTAGTCATGGTGCTATAACTGGCCTGTGGCTGGTCTCTCTCTTTAGTCATGGTGCTATAACTGGCATGTGGCTGGTCTCTCTCTTTAGTCAGGGTGCTATAACTGGCCTGTGGCTGGTCTCTCTCTTTAGTCATGGTGCTATAACTGGCCTGTGGCTGGTCTCTCTCTTTAGTCAGGGTGCTATAACTGGCCTGTGGCTGGTCTCTCTCTTTAGTCATGGTGCTATAACTGGCCTGTAGCTGGTCTCTCTCTTTAGTCATGGTGCTATAACTGGCCTGTAGCTGGTCTCTCTCTTTAGCCAGGGTGCTATAACTGGCCTGTGGCTGGTCTCTCTCTTTAGTCATGGTGCTATAACTGGCCTGTGGCTGGTCGCTCTCTTTAGTCATGGTGCTATAACTGGCCTGTGGCTGGTCTCTCTCTTTAGTCAGGGTGCTATAACTGGCCTGTAGCTGGTCTCTCTCTTTAGTCAGGGTGCTATAACTGGCCTGTGGCTGGTCTCTCTCTTTAGTCATGGTGCTATAACTGGCCTGTAGCTGGTCTCTCTCTTTAGTCATGGTGCTATAACTGGCCTGTAGCTGGTCTCTCTCTTTAGCCAGGGTGCTATAACTGGCCTGTAGCTGGCCGCTCTCTTTAGTCAGGCTGCTATAACTGGCCTGTAGCTGGTCTCTCTCTTTAGTCAGGCTGCAATAACTGGTTAAAAATGGAATGTTTACAAAATGTGCAGTGTGACTACTGGGCCAAATGAGAAGCAGATTACAGAGAAAGATTGTTTTGCAGACGTTTGGGAAAAACTCTTAGTCCTACTCATTAAAGCAACAGTACATGCTGGGAAAGGTCACTAAGCTGTTTATATGTAATAGCCATTGACGGTGTTCCTGTGTGTCCTTGTGGTTCTGAAGGCTTGGTGACTATACAGTGCATTCAGAAAGTATTCACACCCCTTGACTTTTTCCACAATTTGTTATGTTAGAACCTTATGCTAAAATGGATTAAGAAAAAATTATTGCATATCAATCTACACACAATACCCCATAATGACAAGCAAAAACGGTTTTTAGAAACTGTTGCAAGTGTATATATATAAAAAAGTACTTTGTTGAAGCACCTTTGGCAGCGATTACAGCCTTGAGTCTTCTTGGGTTTGACGCTACAAGTTTGGCACATCTGTGTTTGGGGAGTTTCTCTCATTCTTCTCTGCAGATTCTCTCAAGCTCTGTCAGGTTGGATGGGGAGCGTTGCTGCACAGCTATTTTCAGGTCTCTCCAGAGATGTTCGATCGGATTCAAGTCCGGGCTCTGCCTGGGCCACTCAACGACATTCAGAGACTTGTCCCGAAGCCACTCCTGAGTTGTCATGGCTGTGTGCTTAGGGTCGTTGTCCTGTTGGAAGGTGAACGTTTGCCCCAGTCTGAGGTCCTGAGCGCTCTGGAGCAGGATTTCATCAAGGATCTCTCGGTACTTTGCTCCGTTCATCTTTGCCTCGATGATGACTAGTCTCCCAGTCACTGCCGCTGAAAAACATCTCCATAGTATGATGCTGCCACCACCATGCCTCACCGTAGGGATGGTGCCAGGTTTCCCTCAGACGTGATGCTTGGCATTCAGGCCAAAGATGTCAATCTTCTGGAAGGGTCTCCCATCTCCACAGAGGAACTCTAGCACTCTGTTAGAGTGACCATTGGGTTCTTGGTCACCTCCCTGACCAGGGCCCTTCTCCCCCGATTGCTCAGTTTGGCCAGGCGGCCAGCTCTAGGAATAGTTTTGCTGGTTCCAAACTTCTTCCATTTAAGAATGATGGAGGCCACTGTTTTCTTGTGGACCTTCAATCCTGCAGAACATTTTTGGTACCCTTCCCCAGATCTCTGCCTCGACACAATCCTGTCTCGGAGCTCTACGGACTATTCCTTCGACCTCATGGCTGTTACATCTGCCCCTGCCACGCCCGCTACTTCTCATCATGTGTCTCCCTAACCTGCCGCCACTCCCCCAGTGCTCTCTCCCTCTCTCTCTGTGTGAGTGGAGACAGGTGTGCTGGAGTCAGAGCAGATCCCCACCAGCTGCAACCTGCTCCATAGTCAAGACCCCTACTAATACTCAGCCGTGCCACTTCCACACTGCCAGATCGTAGCCTCTGCTCAGTCAGTCTCCATTTCAAGCCGTTTGTTCCTGCATAGATCTTGTTATCCTGTGGTGCCTGTTTTCACTAGCCTGATGCTGCTTTTCTCTCCGCTACAGTTCCGTCCGCTCTGACTCTGGTCCCTGTCTCCAGTCCCTCGTCTCATCAGTCCAGCTTCCCAGCCCTGGACCCCCGCTCTAATGCTTCCTTGGATTCCGCTCCAGGCCTGCTTACCTGCCCCTACTCCCCTTGCCCTGACCACAGCCTCAGTCCCTGGTTCCCTGCTACCTGCCCGAGCTCCCCCTGGCCTGCACCCCATCTACCCCCCGCTTTTCAATAAATACCTTGGTTACCTTATCCCTGTCTCCTCGTCTGAGACTCCACTTGGGTTCACCTGCTCCACCCCACATAACAATGGCTTGGTTTTTGCTCTGACATGCACTGTCAACTGTGGGACCTTATATAGACAGGTGTGTGCCTTTCCAAATCATGTCCAATCAAATCAATTTACCACAGGTGGACTCAAATCAAGTTGTAGAAACATCTCAAGGATGATCAATGGAAACATGATGCACCTGAGCTCAATTTTGATTCTCATAGCAAATAGTCTGAATACTTATGAATACTTACTTATGTAAAGGTATTTTAGTTTTTTATTTGTAATACATTTTCAAAAATTTCAGAAAAACCTGTTTTCACTTTGTCGTTATGGTGTATTGTGTGTAGATTGCTGAAGATTTTTATTTATTTGATCCATTTTAGAAAAAGTCTGTAACGTAACAAAATGTGGAAAAAGTAAAGGGGTTGAATACTTTCCGAAGGCACTGTACAATGTATACTGTCCATTGACTGTGTTTCTGTGTGTTCTTTTGGCTGTGAAGGCTTGGTTGCTATACAATGTATACTGTCCTTTGACTCCTGTGTTTATTTGTTCTTGTGTTTGTATTTGGGGTAGAAGATCTGCGGGGCGTGACGATAGTAGAGCTGATTAAGAAGGAAGGCAGCACCTTGGGCCTCACGATCTCTGGAGGAACAGACAAGGATGGAAAACCCCGCGTCTCTAACCTACGACCAGGAGGACTGGCTGCCAGGTGAGATCTCCACTTTTTTTTTTTTTTTTACAGTTATTCGCTCACTTTTTTACTGAATGTGCGTGCGTGCAGCCTTGTACAGGACAACATCATCCGTGACTTACGCCTGAACCTCCATCCCCTCAGTCCCTCATTCACAGCCACAGATGCAGTCATGCTGTATCAGCTAATCAGGCCCTGATGTAGGAACAACCACCTGACCTTTCATTTCACTAGAGGCAGATTTCCAAAGGATTGTTTAACGACTAGGACGACGATGCTAAAAATAGGCGCATAGTCTTGGTCTTTTGTCATTATGTGTAAATCTACTGACTGACCTGTTTGGCTTTTGGAAGAAGGCTCCCCCCCCCCCCCCCCCCCCCCCAAAGGAGACTTACAGTTGAGCTGCTCTGCTGACAATTTATGTAGAAAGTGGATTTTATCCAAAACTGTTTTCCTCTGAATAAAGAAAGTGGGACAGGTAAAAATCTGAATTAATCTCAGGACTGGCATATTTAATTAATGAAGATACAATATCAGCTTAATTAGCAATGTACCAATAAATAAAGCAGTATTCATCGTGTGAGTAGTGTCGCTGTTCAGACGTATGGTACTTCACAGTGACTGTGGGAAGACACTAATGGTTGAGAATCCTGGATTGCAACATAATAGCCTGTTGACATTGTTGATCTGTCAGCTTGTATATCTGTCATCACTGTCTTCTCTGGTGGGTGTATGAGAAGTCCTTTAATCTAGTGGGTGTATGAGAAGTCCTTTAATCTAGTGGGTGTATGAGAAGTAATTTAATCTATTGGGTGTATGAGAAATCCTTTAATCTAGTGGGTGTATGAGAAGTAATTTAATCTAGTGGGTGTATGAGAAGTAATTTAATCTAGTGGGTGTATGAGAAGTCCTTTAATCTAGTGGGTGTATGAGACGTCCTTTAATCTAGTGGGTGTATGAGAAGTCCTTTAATCTAGTGGGTGTATGAGAAGTCCTTTGATCTAGTGGGTGTATGAGAAGTCCTTTAATCTAGTGGGTGTATGAGAAGTCCTTTGATCTAGTGGGTGTATGAGAAGTCCTTTAATCTAGTGGGTGTATGAGAAGTCCTTTAATCTAGTGGGTGTATGAGAAGTCCTTCGATCTAGTGGGTGTATGAGAAGTCCTTTAATCTAGTGGGTGTATGAGAAGTACTTTAATCTAGTGGATGTATGAGACGTCCTTTAATCTAGTGGGGTGTATGAGAAGTCATTTAATCTAGTGGGTGTATGAGACATCCTTTAATCTAGTGGGTGTATGAGAAGTCATTTAATCTAGTGGGTGTATGAGACGTCCTTTAATCTAGTGGGTGTATGAGAAGTCCTTTAATCTAGTGGGTGTATGAGAAGTCCTTCAATCTAGTGGGTGTATGAGAAATCCTTTAATCTAGTGGGTGTATGAGACGTCCTTTAATCTAGTGGGTGTATGAGAAGTCCTTTAATCTAGTGGGTGTATGAGAAGTCATTTAATCTAGTGGGTGTATGAGAAGTCATTTATTCTAGTGGGTGTATGAGAAGTCCTTTAATCTAGTGGGTGTATGAGAAGTCCTTTAATCTAGTGGGTATATGAGACGTCCTTTAATCTAGTGGGTGTATGAGACGTCCTTTAATCTAGTGGGTATATGAGAAGTCCTTTAATCTAGTGGGTGTATGAGACGTCCTTCAATCTAGTGGGTGTATGAGAAATCCTTTAATCTAGTGGGTGTATGAGACGTCCTTTATTCTAGTGGGTGTATGAGAAGTCATTTAATCTAGTGGGTGTATGAGAAGTCCTTTAATCTAGTGGGTGTATGAGAAGTCTTTTAATCTAGTGGGTGTATGAGACGTCCTTTAATCTAGTGGGTGTATGAGAAGTCCTTTAATCTAGTGGGTGTATGAGACGTCCTTTAATCTAGTGGGTGTATGAGAAGCCCTTTAATCTAGTGGGTGGATGAGACGTCCTTTAATCTAGTGGGTGTATGAGAAGTCCTTTAATCTAGTTGGTGTATGAGAAGTCCTTTAATCTAGTGGGTGTATGAGAAGTCCTTTAATCTAGTGGGTGTATGAGACATCCTTTAATCTAGTGGGTGTATGAGAAGTCATTTAATCTAATCGGTGTATGAGAAGTCCTTTAATCTAGTGGGTGTATGAGACGTCCTTTAATCTAGTGGGTGTATGAGAAGTCCTTTAATCTTGTGGGTGTATGAGAAGTCCTTTAATCTAGTGGGTGTATGAGAAGTCGTTTAACCTAGTGGGTGTATGAGAAGTCCTTTAATCTAGTGGGTGTATGAGAAGTCATTTTATCTAGTGGGTGTATGAGAAGTCCTTTAATCTAGTGGGTGTATGAGACATCCTTTAATCTAGTGGGTGTATGAGAAGTCATTTAATCTAGTGGGTGTATGAGACATCCTTTAATCTAGCAGGGTGTATGAGAAGTCATTTAATCTAGTGGGTGTATGAGACGTCCTTCAATCTAGTGGGTGTATGAGAAATCCTTTAATCTAGTGGGTGTATGAGACATCCTTTAATCTAGTGGGTGTACGAGAAGTCCTTTAATCTAGTGGGTGTATGAGAAGTCCTTTAATCTAGTGGGTGTATGATAAGTCATTTATTCTAGTGGGTGTATGAGAAGTCCTTTAATCTAGTGGGTGTATGAGAAGTCCTTTAATCTAGTGGGTGTATGAGAAGTCCTTTAATCTAGTGGGTGTATGAGACGTCCTTTAATCTAGTGGGTGTATGAGAAATCCTTTAATCTAGTGGGTGTATGAGACGTCCTTCAATCTAGTGGGTGTATGAGAAATCCTTTAATCTAGTGGGTGTATGAGACGTCCTTTAATCTAGTGGGTGTATGAGAAGTCATTTAATCTAGTGGGTGTATGAGAAATCCTTTAATCTAGTGGGTGTATGAGAAGTCTTTTAATCTAGTGGGTGTATGAGACGTCCTTTAATCTAGTGGGTGTATGAGAAGTCCTTTAATCTAGTGGGTGTATGAGACGTCCTTTAATCTAGTGGGTGTATGAGAAGCCCTTTAATCTAGTGGGTGTATGAGACGTCCTTTAATCTAGTGGTTGTATGAGAAGTCCTTTAATCTAGTGGGTGTATGATAAATCCTTTAATCTAGTGGATGTATGAGAAGTCCTTTAATCTAGTGGGTGTATGAGAAGTCCTTTAATCTTGTGGGTGTATGAGAAGTCCTTTAATCTAGTGGGTGTATGAGAAGTCGTTTAACCTAGTGGGTGTTTGAGAAGTCATTTAATTAAGTGGGTGTATGAGACGTCATTTAATTAAGTGGGTGTATGAGACGTCCTTTAATCTGGTGGATGTATGCGAAGACAGGAGCTTGCTTTCTGTTTTCATTTGGAACGTTAAGTAACTAGCATCATCATATTGTTAATCTCTATACAGTAGGTCGATCTATATTTCCAACAAAATGTAATTTATTGTTATTCACAGTCATACTGTGGTAGGCTTTGTAACATGGGATATTTGATTGACATTCTATTTACTTGTTGACAAACTCTCTCCTTTCTCAAACTCTCTACCTACATGTACCGCTCTACCGCACAATCCTACTACAAGAAACGCAGCATCATAAACAGTTTTCCTGTGGAGTCCGCCTTGAATACTTCAAACCACAAGTTATCTACCTGGCACTCACAACCAACAAAGAACTTATCGATTAACTCTGTCTGGTCCTATCTGTTTGTCTGTGTGGAACTCGGAACCAGAATGTTATTGTTGTAGAATAGATGGAATAGATTTTTTGTCCTGAAATGTGTTTTCTCCCAAACTAGTTGCCAAACTATAGAGTTTGATTGTTATCGATTTTAGGAAAGTATTGATTTGAAATTCTGTTTAAAGAGAATAGACTTTAACCAACGTCATGCTATTCATCTGTTGTGGATTCTGAAGCCTGTAGGTTTAATGAAAGGTGGGATATATATTATTATCACCTAGATAATGTTGTATCTCTTGTCCTGTCTAATGAGTGATGAGCTAGATAATGTTGTATCTACAGTATGGGCCTGTCTAATGAGTGGTCAGCTAGATAATGTTGTATCTCTGGTCCTGTCTAATGAGTGATGAGCTAGATAATGTTGTATCTACAGTATGGTCCTGTCTAATGAGGGCTCAGCTAGATAATGTTGTATCTACAGTATGGTCCTGTCTAATGAGTGATCAGCTAGATAATGTTGTATCTACAGTATGGTCCTGTCTAATGAGTGATCAGCTAGATAATGTTGTATATACAGTATGGTCCTGTCTAATGAGTGATAAGCTAGATAATGTTGTATCTACAGTATGGTTCTGTCTAATGAGTGGTCAGCTAGATAATGTTGTATCTCTGGTCCTGTCTAATGAGTGATGAGCTAGATAATGTTGTATCTACAGTATGGTCCTGTCTAATGAGTGATGAGCTAGATAATGTTGTATCTACAGTATGGTCCTGTCTAATGAGGGCTCAGCTAGATAATGTTGTATCTACAGTATGGTCCTGTCTAATGAGTGATGAGCTAGATAATGTTGTATCTACAGTATGGTCCTGTCTAATGAGTAATGAGCTAGATAATGTTTTATCTACAGTATGGTCCTGTCTAATGAGGGCTCAGCTAGATAATGTTGTATCTACAGTATGGTCCTGTCTAATGAGTGATCCGCTAGATAATGTTTTATCTACAGTATGGTCCTGTCTAATGAGTGATCAGCTAGATAATGTTGTATATACAGTATGGTCCTGTCTAATGAGTGATGAGCTAGATAATGTTGTATCTACAGTATGGTCCTGTCTAATGAGTGATGAGCTAGATAATGTTGTATCTACAGTATGGTCCTGTCTAATGAGTGATGAGCTAGATAATGTTGTATCTACAGTATGGTCCTGTCTAATGAGTGATCAGCTAGATAATGTTGTATCTACAGTATGGTCCTGTCTAATGAGTGATCAGCTAGATAATGTTGTATCTACAGTATGGTCCTGTCTAATGAGTGATGAGCTAGATAATGTTGTATCTACAGTATGGTCCTGTCTAATGAGTGATGAGCTAGATAATGTTGTATCTCTGGTCCTGTCTAATGCGTGATGAGCTAAACGTTGGTAACTACATCAAGTCAGTCAATGGCATCAACCTGACCAAGCTGATCTAAAATGAGGATAATCAATATTAGATAATTGATGTTTTATGTACATCTATATGTTCCTGTCCTAGGAGTGATCAGTTGAACGTGGGCGACTACATTAAGTCAGTGAATGGTATCAACCTGACTAAGCTGAGACATGAAGAGATCATCAGTCTGTTGAAGAACGTGGGAGAGCGAGTTGTGCTGGAAGTGGAGTACGAACTGCCCCCATCAGGTAGGACGGGCTGACTATTGTTCTTGGGTTGTAGTCTGAATTCAAACTCCTGTACCTGCTAGACACCTCCTTAGATCCAGGAAGAAGAAGACAAATATGTTGAAATGCAACCAATCAAAGGCCAAGCTTTTACCATACTGCTAATACTACTAATATAATACTACTAATATAATACTACTGATCTAATACTACTGATCTAATACTACTAATCTAATACTACTAATCTAACACTACTGATCTAATACTACTAATCTAATACTGCTTATCTAATACTACCAATCTAATACTACTAATCTAATACTACTAATATAATACTACTAATATAATACTACCGACCTAATACTAGTAATCTAATACTACTAATCTAATACTACTAATCTAATACTACTAATCTAATGCTACTAATCTAATACTGCCGACCTAATACTACTAATCTAAAACTACTAATCTAATATTACCGACCTAATACTACTAATCTAATACTACTAATCTAATACTACTAATCTAATACTACTCATATAATACTACTAATCTAATACTACTAACCTAATACTACTAGTCTAATACTACTGATCTAATACTACTAATATAATACCACTAATCTAATACTACTAATCTAATACTACTGATCTAATACTACTAATCTGATACTACTAATCTAATACTACTAATCTAATACTACTAATCCAATACTACTAACCTGATACTACTAATATAATACTACTGATCTAATACTACTAATCCAATACTACTAATCTAATACCACTAATCTAATACTACTAATCTAATACTACTGTTCTAATACTACTAATCTAATACTACTAATCTAATACAACTGATCTAATACTACTGATATAATACTACTGATCTAATACTACTAACCTGGTACTACTAATATAATACTACTAATCTAATACTACGAATATAATACGTAATACTACTGATCTAATACTACTAATCTAATACTACTAACCTAATACTACTAATCTAATACTACTGATCTAATACTACTAATCTAATACTACCAATATAATACTACTAATCAAATACTACTAATCTGATACTACTAATTTAATAATACTAATCTAATAATACTAATCTAATACTACTGATCTAATACTACAGATCTAATACTACTAATATTATACTGCTGATCTAATACTACTAATCTAATACTACTAATCTAATGCTACTAATCTAATACTACTAATCTAATACTACTGATCTAATACTACTGATCTAATACTACTAATCTAATACTACTAATCTAATACTACTAATCTAATACTACTAATCTAATACTACTAATCTAATACTACTAATCTGATACTACTAATCTGATACCACTAATCTGATACTACTAATCTAATACTACTGATCTAATACTACGAATCTAATACTACTGATCTAATACTACTAATATAATACTACTGGTCTAATACTACTAATCTAACACTACTAATCTAATACTGCTGATATCTAAACGCAGGTCTATAGGAGTGCCCAGGGGGGCAGGGACCAGAGGGGCAGGGACCAGGGGGGCAGTAACCAGGGGGGCAGGGACCAGGGGGGCAGGGACCAGGGGGGCAGTAACCAGGGGGGCAGTCACCAGGGGTCAATCTGGAACTTGGCTGTAATATGAGTTTTCTCAATCACATGACCTGCTCAGGGAAACACTACAGGTCCCAGTTATCAGCCACTGCCTAGAGTTTTACCTGCTCAGGTCACGTGGTCTGCCAGTCTGACATTAGGGTTGCCAGTAAGAGGTCTGTGTGTTACCTGACCTTCCATTCTAGTAAAACAGCCACTTGAATTTTACACGCCTATCCAATTCTGCCTGACCTTTCCGGGTTTGTAATAATGAATATGTCTATTTATCTTTGCTGTCCGCTGGTTCCTGGTAGTGAGCCCAGTAAAACCTGTGATTTAATGGTGGTGACATCATTCATAAGCCTCTCTCTTCCTGTATCTCTCTGTCTCTCTCTCTGTCTCTCTCTCTGTCTCTCTCTCTCTGTCTCTCTCTCTCTGTCTCTCTGTCTCTGTCTCTCTCTCTCTCTGTCTCTCTCTCTCTCTGTCTCTCTCTCTCTCTCTGTCTCTCTCTCTGTCTCTCTCTCTCTGTCTCTCTCTCTCTGTCTCTCTGTCTCTGTCTCTGTCTCTCTCTCTCTGTCTCTCTGTCTCTCTCCCCCAGCACCAGACAGTACCTCAGGTGTGATTTCCAAGACAATGGAGATATGTTTGCACAAAGAAGGGACCAGCTTCGGCTTCGTCATGAGAGGTACTACACTATGCATTCATTACACAGCCTGCGTCTCAAATGGCACCCTGTTTCCTATATAGGGCTCTGGTCAAAAGTAGTGCACCCTATTCCCTATGGGCTCTGGTCAAAAGTAGTGCACTATGTAGGGAATAGGGTGCCATTTGGCATGCAGACTATCCATTCATTTCACAACATGTGTCAAACTCAGTCCCCAGAGAGCCGAGTGTCTGCGAGTTTCCGCTCCTCCTTTGTACTTGATTGATGACTTAAGGTCACTAATTAGTAAGGAACTCCCCTCACCTGGTTGTCTAGGTCACGAATTAGTAAGGAACTCCCCTCACCTGGTTGTCTAGGTCACTAGTTAGTAAGGAACTCCCCTCACCTGGTTGTCTAGGTCACTAGTTAGTAAGGAACTCCCCTCACCTGGTTGTCTAGGTCACTAGTTAGTAAGGAACTCCCCTCACCTGGTTGTCTAGGTCACTAATTAGTAAGGAACTCCCCTCACCTGGTTGTTTAGGTCACTAGTTAGTAAGGAACTCCCCTCACCTGGTTGTCTAGGTCACTAATTAGTAAGGAACTCCCCTCACCTGGTTGTCTAGGTCACTAATTAGTAAGGAACTCCCCTCACCTGGTTGTCCAGGTCACTAATTAGTAAGGAACTCCCCTCACCTGGTTGTCTAGGTCACGAATTAGTAAGGAACTCCCCTCACCTGGTTGTCTAGGTCACGAATTAGTAAGGAACTCCCCTCACCTGGTTGTCTAGGTCACGAATTAGTAAGGAACTCCCCTCACCTGGTTGTCTAGGTCAATAGTTAGTAAGGAACTCCCCTCACCTGGTTGTCTAGGTCACTAGTTAGTAAGGAACTCCCCTCACCTGGTTGTCTAGGTCACTAGTTAGTAAGGAACTCCCCTCACCTGGTTGTCTAGGTCACTAATTAGTAAGGAACTCCCCTCACCTGGTTGTCTAGGTCACTAATTAGTAAGGAACTCCCCTCACCTGGTTGTCTAGGTCACTAATTAGTAAGGAACACCCCTCACCTGGTTGTCTAGGTCACTAATTAGTAAGGAACACCCCTCACCTGGTTGTCTAGGTCACTAATTAGTAAGGAACTCCCCTCACCTGGTTGTCTAGGTCACGAATTAGTAAGGAACTCCCCTCACCTGGTTGTCTAGGTCACTAGTTAGTAAGGAACTCCCCTCACCTGGTTGTCTAGGTCACTAGTTAGTAAGGAACTCCCCTCACCTGGTTGTCTAGGTCACTAGTTAGTAAGGAACTCCCCTCACCTGGTTGTCTAGTTCACTAATTAGTAAGGAACTCCCCTCACCTGGTTGTCTAGGTCACTAATTAGTAAGGAACACCCCTCACCTGGTTGTCTAGGTCACTAATTAGTAAGGAACACCCCTCACCTGGTTGTCTAGGTCACTAATTAGTAAGGAACACCCCTCACCTGGTTGTCTAGGTCACTAATTAGTAAGGAACACCCCTCACCTGGTTGTCTAGGTCACTAATTAGTAAGGAACACCCCTCACCTGGTTGTCTAGGTCACTAATTAGTAAGGAACACCCCTCACCTGGTTGTCTAGGTCACTAATTAGTAAGGAACACCCCTCACCTGGTTGTCTAGGTCACTAATTAGTAAGGAACACCCCTCACCTGGTTGTCTAGGTCACTAATTAGTAAGGAACACCCCTCACCTGGTTGTCTAGGTCACTAATTAGTAAGGAACTCCCCTCACCTGGTTGTCTAGGTCACGAATTAGTAAGGAACACCCCTCACCTGGTTGTCTAGGTCACTAATTAGTAAGGAACACCCCTCACCTGGTTGTCTAGGTCACTAATTAGTAAGGAACTCCCCTCACCTGGTTGTCTAGGTCACGAATTAGTAAGGAACACCCCTCACCTGGTTGTCTAGGTCACTAATTAGTAAGGAACACCCCTCACCTGGTTGTCTAGGTCACTAATTAGTAAGGAACTCCCCTCACCTGGTTGTCTAGGTCACTAATTAGTAAGGAACTCCCCTCACCTGGTTGTCTAGGTCACTAGTTAGTAAGGAACTCCCCTCACCTGGTTGTCTAGGTCACTAGTTAGTAAGGAACTCCCCTCACCTGGTTGTCTAGGTCACTAGTTAGTAAGGAACTCCCCTCACCTGGTTGTCTAGGTCACTAGTTAGTAAGGAACTCCCCTCACCTGGTTGTCTAGGTCACTAGTTAGTAAGGAACTCCCCTCACCTGGTTGTCTAGGTCACTAATTAGTAAGGAACTCCCCTCACCTGGTTGTCTAGGTCACTAGTTAGTAAGGAACTCCCCTCACCTGGTTGTCTAGGTCACTAATTAGTAAGGAACTCCCCTCACCTGGTTGTCTAGGTCACTAATTAGTAAGGAACTCCCCTCACCTGGTTGTCCAGGTCACTAATTAGTAAGGAACTCCCCTCACCTGGTTGTCTAGGTCACAAATTAGTAAGGAACTCCCCTCACCTGGTTGTCTAGGTCACTAATTAGTAAGGAACTCCCCTCACCTGGTTGTCCAGGTCACTAATTAGTAAGGAACTCCCCTCACCTGGTTGTCTAGGTCACGAATTAGTAAGGAACTCCCCTCACCTGGTTGTCTAGGTCACTAGTTAGTAAGGAACTCCCCTCACCTGGTTGTCTAGGTCACTAGTTAGTAAGGAACTCCCCTCACCTGGTTGTCTAGGTCACTAGTTAGTAAGGAACTCCCCTCACCTGGTTGTCTAGGTCACTAATTAGTAAGGAACTCCCCTCACCTGGTTGTCTAGGTCACTAATTAGTAAGGAACTCCCCTCACCTGGTTGTCTAGGTCACTAATTAGTAAGGAACACCCCTCACCTGGTTGTCTAGGTCACTAATTAGTAAGGAACACCCCTCACCTGGTTGTCTAGGTCACTAATTAGTAAGGAACACCCCTCACCTGGTTGTCTAGGTCACTAATTAGTAAGGAACTCCCCTCACCTGGTTGTCTAGGTCACGAATTAGTAAGGAACTCCCCTCACCTGGTTGTCTAGGTCACTAGTTAGTAAGGAACTCCCCTCACCTGGTTGTCTAGGTCACTAGTTAGTAAGGAACTCCCCTCACCTGGTTGTCTAGGTCACTAGTTAGTAAGGAACTCCCCTCACCTGGTTGTCTAGGTCACTAATTAGTAAGGAACTCCCCTCACCTGGTTGTCTAGGTCACTAATTAGTAAGGAACTCCCCTCACCTGGTTGTCTAGGTCACTAATTAGTAAGGAACACCCCTCACCTGGTTGTCTAGGTCACTAATTAGTAAGGAACACCCCTCACCTGGTTGTCTAGGTCACTAATTAGTAAGGAACACCCCTCACCTGGTTGTCTAGGTCACTAATTAGTAAGGAACACCCCTCACCTGGTTGTCTAGGTCACTAATTAGTAAGGAACACCCCTCACCTGGTTGTCTAGGTCACGAATTAGTAAGGAACTCCCCTCACCTGGTTGTCTAGGTCACTAGTTAGTAAGGAACTCCCCTCACCTGGTTGTCTAGGTCACTAGTTAGTAAGGAACTCCCCTCACCTGGTTGTCTAGGTCACTAGTTAGTAAGGAACTCCCCTCACCTGGTTGTCTAGGTCACTAATTAGTAAGGAACTCCCCTCACCTGGTTGTCTAGGTCACTAATTAGTAAGGAACTCCCCTCACCTGGTTGTCTAGGTCACTAATTAGTAAGGAACACCCCTCACCTGGTTGTCTAGGTCACTAATTAGTAAGGAACACCCCTCACCTGGTTGTCTAGGTCACTAATTAGTAAGGAACTCCCCTCACCTGGTTGTCTAGGTCACTAGTTAGTAAGGAACTCCCCTCACCTGGTTGTCTAGGTCACTAGTTAGTAAGGAACTCCCCTCACCTGGTTGTCTAGGTCACTAGTTAGTAAGGAACTCCCCTCACCTGGTTGTCTAGGTCACTAATTAGTAAGGAACTCCCCTCACCTGGTTGTCTAGGTCACTAATTAGTAAGGAACTCCCCTCACCTGGTTGTCTAGGTCACTAATTAGTAAGGAACACCCCTCACCTGGTTGTCTAGGTCACTAATTAGTAAGGAACACCCCTCACCTGGTTGTCTAGGTCACTAATTAGTAAGGAACACCCCTCACCTGGTTGTCTAGGTCACTAATTAGTAAGGAACACCCCTCACCTGGTTGTCTAGGTCACTAATTAGTAAGGAACACCCCTCACCTGGTTGTCTAGGTCACTAATTAGTAAGGAACACCCCTCACCTGGTTGTCTAGGTCTTAATTGAATGGAAAAACCAAAAGGTCGCAGACATTCGGCCCTCCGTGGAATGAGTTTGACACCCCTGCATGACACAGACAAACCTGGCACCCGCCCGTTTCCACTACAGTCGAGGTTGATTGTGTTCCAGTCACAGCTGACCCATAAAGGAGGAACACTCAAATTCATTTAAGCTAGCCTCAGCAGTCCACCAATTGGAAATGCTAATCTCTTAACAACGCCATCCACAGATCAATAAAAGACTAAGTCATTTAGGCTGTAGGGAAATCAATCCAACATTTACAGCACAGTTAGCATGGAAGACATGTTTAACTGTGGATGTCATAAAAGGTTAGTGAAACTGAGTAAAAATATTCTTCAACATAAATATTCTTGAGATTCTTCAATGCATACTTTTATTAGACAATAGTTTTGATGCAAATGAATATACTGTATATAATATATGCCTGTTTATCAGACGCTTTCTCCAACGTACTGTCATATGGGTGACCCTCAGCAGGAATCGAACCCACGATCCTTAGCTTTGTAAGCACCTTGCTCTACCAACTGAGCCACACGGGACCAAACTGATGACGGTCAGGCAGATGCCCTATTTAAAAGCGATGCCGTACTGTATTACCAAACCATTTCCTCAAGCGGTCTGTTTAATGTGATGTTTCAGGGGGCTCACACGAAGACTGGAACAAATCTCGCCCGCTAGTGGTAACATACGTCAGACCAGGAGGTCCTGCAGACAGGTAATGTGGAACATGGTGTGACACCTTATTCCCCGTGTGGAATGGAACAGAGTAGTAAATCAATGAAAAGGAATAGAGTAGAATATGACTTTATTTTGTCTAGCTTTAGTGAGATGGAAACTATGTCGTATGCTTTGCTCCCACAAGATACAACACACAGCACAGAGGAGCACAGAGGAGCACAGAGGAGCACAGAGGAGCACAGGGTCAGCTGGAGGAGCACAGAGGAGCACAGGGTCAGCTGGAGGAGCACAGAGGAGCACAGGGTCAGCTGGAGGAGCACAGAGGATCACAGGGTCAGCTGGAGGAGCACAGGGTCAGCTGGAGGGGCACAGAGGAACACGGGGTCAGCTGGAGGAGCACAGAGGAGCACAGGGTCAGCTGGAGGAGCACAGAGGAGCACAGGGTCAGCTGGAGGAGCACAGAGGAGCACAGGGTCAGCTGGAGGAGCACAGAGGAGCACAGGGTCAGCTGGAGGAGCACAGAGGAGCACAGGGTCAGCTGGAGGAGCACAGAGGAGCACAGGGTCAGCTGGAGGAGCACAGAGGATCACAGGGTCAGCTGGAGGAGCACAGGGTCAGCTGGAGGAGCACAGAGGAACACGGGGTCAGCTGGAGGAGCACAGAGGAGCACAGGGTCAGCTGGAGGAGCACAGGGTCAGCTGGAGGAGCACAGAGGAACACAGGGTCAGCTGCAGGAGCACAGAGGAGCACAGGGTCAGTTGGAGGAGCACGGGGGACATCTGGAGGAGCACAGAGGAGCACAGGGTCAGCTGGAGGAGCACAGAGGAGCACAGGGCCCCTGGAGCTACAGTACACCTAATTTCTTTATTCTTTATTTTTTACTATTTTCTACATTGTAGAATAATAGTGAAGACATCAAAACTATGAAGTAACACATATGGAATCATGTAGTAACCAAAAAAGTGTTGAGCAAATTAAAAATATATTTTAGATTCTTCAAAGTAGCCACCCTTTGCCTTGATGACAGCTTTGCGCACTCTTGGCATTTTCTCAACCAGCTTCATGAGGAATGCTTTTCCAACAGTCTTGAAGGAGTTCCCACATATGCTGAGCATTTGTTGGCTGCTTTTCCTTTATTCTGCGGTCCAACTTATCCCAAACCATCTCAATTGGGTTGAGGTCGGGTGATTGTGGAGGCCAGGTCATCTGATGCAGCACTCCATCACTCTCCTTCTTGGTCAAATAGCCATTACACAGGCTGGAGGTGTGTTTTGGGTCATTGTCCTGTTGAAAAACAAATGATAGTCCCACTAAGCGCAAACCAGATGGGATGGCGTATTGCTGCAGAATGCTGTGGTAGCCATGCTGGTTAAGTGTGCCTTGAATTCTAAATATGTCACTGACAATGTCACCAGCAAAGCACCCCCACACCATCACACCTCCTCCTCCATGCTTCACGGTGGGAACCACACATGGGGAGATCATCCGTTCACCTACTCTGCGTCTCACAAAGACATGGCAGTTGTAACCGAAAATCTCAAATTTGGACTCATCAGACCAAAGGACAGATTTCCACCAGTCTATTGTCCATTGCTCATGTTTCTTGGCCCAAGCAAGTCTCTTCTTCTTATTGGTGTCCTTTAGTAGTGGTTTCTTTGCAGCAATTCGACCATGAAGTCCTGACTCACGCAGTCTCCTCTGAACAGTTGATGTTGAGATGTGTCTGTTACTTGAACTCTGTGAAGCATTTATTTGGTCTGTAATCTGAGGTGCAGTTAACTCTAATGGACTTATCCTCTGCAGCAGAGGTAACTCTGGGTCTTCCTTTTCTGTGCAGGTCCTCATGAGAGCCAGTTTCATCATTGATGGTTTTTGCGACTGCACTTGAAGAAACTACTTAAATTCTTGAAGTTTTCCGGATTGACTGACCTTCATGTCTTAAAGTAATGATGGACTGTCGTTTCTCTTTGCTTATTTGAGATGTTCTTGCCATAATATGGACTTGGTCTTTTACCAAATAGGGCTATCTTCTATATAGCACATCTACCTTATCACAACACAACTGATTGGCTCAAACGCATTAAGAAGGAAAGAAATTCCACAAATTAACTTTTAACAAGACACACTGAAATACATTCCAGGGTGACTGCCTCATGAAGCTGGTTGAGAATGCCAAGAGTGTGCAAAGCTGTCATCAAGGCAAAGGGTGTCTACTTTGAAGAATCTTAAATATATTTTGATTTGTTTAACACTTTTTTGGTTACTACATGATTCCATATGTGTTATTTCATAGTTTATGTCTTCACTGTTATTCTACAATGTAGAAAATAGTACAAATAAAGAAAAAGGTCTTCTAAAACTTTTGACTGGTACTATATGTTATAGTGCACTGCTATATAGGGTGCATATGTAGTGCACTACTGGTGTCATTTGAGACATTTTTTTCTGTGTGGGTTTGGCTGAGAGGGATATTGAAAATTAATGTGTCTCCTGAATATGTCGGCTGGTGCTAGTTACTTATGCATATGTTTTCACTCTTCCTACCCACATGTAAAATAAGAGGGATGAGAAATTTCAGCCGACGCTGAAGTGAGAGAGTGTGTGAGAGAGAGAGCGAGGGATCGAGTAGACAGAGGAGAGAGGAAAGGTAGAGGTGGAAGGAGAGAGAGAGGAGAGGAGGGGGTAGAAGGAGAGAGAGGAGGGGGTAGAAAGCGAGAGAGAGGAGGGGTAGATGGAGAGAGAGGAAGGGTAGGAGAGAGAGAGGAGAGGTAGGAGAGAGAGAGGAGAGGAAGGAGAGGAGAGGAAGGAGAGAGGAGAGGAAAGGGAGGAGAGGTAGAAGGAGAGGGGAGAAGAAATGGAGGAGAGGTAGGAGAGAAAGAGAGGAGAGGTAGAAGGAGAAAGAGGAGAGAAGAGAGGAGAGGTAGAAGGAGAACGAGTGGAGAGGTAGAAGGAGAAAGAGGAAAGAAGAGAGGAGAGGTAGAAGGAGAAAGAGGAGAGAAGAGAGGAGAGGTAGAAGGAGAACGAGTGGAGAGGTAGAAGGAGAAAGAGGAGAGAAGAGAGGAGAAGTAGAAGGAGAGAAAGGAGAAAGAGAGGAGAGGTAGAAGGAGAGAAAGGAGAAAGAGAGGAGAGGTAGAAGGAGAAAGAGCAGAGAAAAGAGGAGAGGTAGAAGGAGAGAAAGGAGAAAGAGAGGAGAGGTAGAAGGAGAAAAAAAAGAGAGGAGAGGTAGAAGGAGAGAGGAGATGCAGAATGAGAGAGGAGAGGAGACAGAAGGAGAGGAGAGGTAGAAGGAGAGAAAGGAGATCAGAGGGTGCAGTCTGCCATAATGAAACTGGATTTATACCACTTTGGCACAGGGAATGTAAATGCTACTTGGGTTTTCTCTGCCATTTGTATGATAGTCCAAGAATTTAGTTACAGAACATTGTTGGAGATGAGGTCCCTTAAATACAATGTGACAGAATGCAGAAAGTGGAAGAGAATATGCCATGCTTCTCCCTCCCTCCTTCTCCTCTCCCTCCATCTCTCCTTCCCTCTGTCCTTTGCTCACTCTCTCGCTCCCCCCACCCCATCTCTCTCTCTTTCTCTCTCGCTCAACTACGAGACTGTTATGTAGCCTGTGACTGTCTGAGACATCTTCCATCTCTGTCTTTGGTTCAGTCTATCAGGTATGAAGGTAAGACCCAGATGCAGACAACGTCGAATTAACAATGGTTTAATATTCCAACATGGGCAGGCAACAGACAGGTCAATGCAGGCAGGGGTCAGTAAACCAGAGGTGGGGCAATGGTACCGGATGGCAGGCAAGCTCAGGGTAGGCAGAGGTCAGTAATCCAGAGGTGGGGCAAAGGTAGAGGTCGGCAGGCAGGCTCAGGGTCAGGCAGTGTGACCAGGCAGGCGGGCTCAGAGTCAGGACAGGCAAGGGTCAAAACCAGGAGGGCGAGAAAAAGAGAGACTGATAAAAGCAGGAGCTGAGACAAAAACACTGGTTGACTAGACAAACAAGACGAACTGGCAACAGACAAACAGAGAACACAGGTATAAATACACAGGGGATAATGGGGAAGATGGACGACACCTGGAGGGGGGTGGAGACAATCACAAAGACAGGTGAAACAGATCAGGGTGTGACACAGTCAGCGTTCCTTTGTGTCTCCTCTTTTGTCTCCTCTGTTGTCTCCTCTGTTGTCTCCTCTGTTGTCTCCTCTGTTGTCTCCTCTGTTGTCTCCTCTGTTGTCTCCTAGGACTGTGGTCAAATGTCACAAATCGCCTAACAGTTGTATGAAAGTCGATTTAGATAGCTTGGGTTGGATAGAAGACATCTTCATTTACTCCTTTTTCCTTTTACAACAAGGACGTTGTTATGAACTCAGAAAAGGATCTACCCTGTGCATCTACCACCATACGTCTTGTATAATATCTCTGGTCAGGTCACATGGTCAGGAACAAAATCTGGATTTACTAGTTCATCTATCCTTGTTTATTGAACCAAATAACAGTGACCCCTTCTTCTTCTCTGCCCATCTCTACCGTTTCTCTTTCTCTACCTTCCTGTGTCTCCTCCTCTTCCTGTGTCTCCCCCTCTCCCTGTGCGTCTCTCTCTTCTCCCTTCCTCTCTCTCCTCTGCCTCCGTCTCTATCTCTACCTGTCCCGTCCCCCGTCCGGTCCTCCTGTAGAGAGGGTAGTCTGAAGCCGGGGGATCGTCTGATGAGTCTAGATGGGGTGCCCCTCCACAGTGCCAACCACAGGGATGCCCTCGCCGTGCTCAACCAGTGTGGCCAGGAGGCCCTCTTCCAGATCGAGTATGACGTCTCTATCATGGGTAAGAGAAACCGTCTAAATATACTGTATTCTATTCTAGTCATTCTATCTCTATCAGAGTTCACACTCTCCTGGAGAAATAAATAAATAATTTAAATAATGTCAGCTTATTTTGTGTCATCCAGGCTGAATATGAACTTGATTTTATTTGTTTATTTTCTTTAACTTCACTGAAATGTGAAACAAAGTAAAAGAGTGAGTAGTAATGTGTTGGGGGATCCCAGATAGTGTTTGTTTTGTTCAGCTCTCAAAGGGAAGCAACTAGACACGTAATAATAAAGCCTGGAACCAGCCAGTGGGAGAATACCAGACACTACCTGCCTACCTGGGCTGCAGGTCTTTGATACTTGACTGTCTATTCATTTATATTGACTCAACAGACCCCAGACACTTCAGGGACTACAAGCTTAACTTGAACTAACAGTGGCCTGCCTCAGCTAACAGTGGCCTGCCTCAGCCTGCCTCAGCTCAACATCTTTTTAGTTAAACTAGTCGACACTTGAACGTCTGTGTCCCTGATCAAGAGGAGGTGTCTGGGGTCTGTGTCCCTCATCAAGAGGTGTCTGGGGTCTGTGTCCCTCACCAAGAGGAGGTGTCTGGGGTCTGTGTCCCTGATCAAGAGGAGGTGTCTGGAGTCTGTGTCCCTGATCCAGAGGTGGTATCTGGGGTCTGTGTCCCTCATCAAGAGGTGGTATCTGGGGTCTGTGTCCCTCACCAAGAGGTGGTATCTGGGGTCTGTGTCCCTCATCCAGAGGAGGTATCTGGGGTCTGTGTCCCTCACCAAGAGGAGGGATCTGGGGTCTGTGTCCCTCATCAAGAGGTGGTATCTGGGGTCTGTGTCCCTCATCAAGAGGTGGTATCTGGGGTCTGTGTCCCTCATCAAGAGGTGGTATCTGGGGTCTGTGTCCCTCATCAAGAGGTGGTATCTGGGGTCTGTGTCCCTCATCAAGAGGTGGTATCTGGGGTCTGTGTCCCTCATCTAGAGGAGGGATCTGGGGTCTGTGTCCCTCACCAAGAGGAGGTGTCTGGGGTCTGTGCCCCTCATCAAGAGGTGGTGTCTGGGGTCTGTGTCCCTCATCAAGAGGTGTCTGGGGTCTGTGTCCCTCACCAAGAGGAGGTGTCTGGGGTCTGTGCCCCTCATCAAGAGGTGGTGTCTGGGGTCTGTGTCCCTCACCAAGAGGTGGTATCTGGGGTCTGTGTCCCTCACCAGGAGGTGTCTGGGGTCTGTGTCCCTCACCAAGAGGTGGTATCTGGGGTCTGTGTCCCTCACCAAGAGGAGGTGTCTGGGGTCTGTGCCCCTCATCAAGAGGTGGTATCTGGGGTCTGTGTCCCTCATCCAGAGGTGGTATCTGGGGTCTGTGTCCCTCATCAAGAGGATATATCTGGGGTCTGTGTCCCTCATCCAGAGGTGGTATCTGGGGTCTGTGTCCCTCATCAAGAGGATATATCTGGGGTCTGTGTCCCTCATCCAGAGGTGGTATCTGGGGTCTGTGTCCCTCATCCAGAGGTGGTATCTGGGGTCTGTGTCCCTCATCAAGAGGATATATCTGGGGTCTGTGTCCCTCATCCAGAGGTGGTATCTGGGGTCTGTGTCCCTCATCTAGAGGAGGGATCTGGGGTCTGTTTCCCCCATCCAGAGGAGGGATCTGGGGTCTGTTTCCCCCATCCAGAGGAGGGATCTGGGGTCTGTGTTAAGTGGTGCTCCTGCTGCTCTCCGCGAGACAGACTGTCTCTGGCCTCGTTTCCTTTTCATTCTGAATCTCAAACAGCAGGTTTTCTGTCTGGCTGAGTGGCAGGTTTGGCGAACTTTGAGCGCCTCCCTGTATTGAAGGTGAAGTGGTTACCCAGTGTTGCCTGACTCTTTTCCAGCCCAATAAGAGCAACTTAGCCCTCCAGCCCGCCCTAGCCAGCCTAGACCACTGGAGCAAGGAGAACTACAGCCCCCAGTCTCCCTCTACACAGGGTTCTCTGGCTTGGTATAGGTAAAAATCTGTCATTTTGCTCCTGAGCAAGACAGTTAACCCACTGTTCCCCGGGCAACGAAGACGTGGATGTCGATTAAGGCAGCCCCCCGCACCTCTGAGTTCTCTGTCACTTTAGAAAAAACCTGGTAGGCTTGACGAAACAAAACAAACTGGCAACAGACAAATAGAGAACACAGGTATAAATACACTGGGAATAATGGGGAAGATGGGTGACACCTGGCGGGGGATGGAGACAATCACAAAGACAGGTGAAACAGATCAGGGTGTGACAACGCAGGTAAGCTAGTGGTTAGAACGTTGGGCCAGTAACCGAAAGGTTGCTGGATTGAATCCCCTAGCTGACAAGGTCAAAATATGTCCTTTTGCCTCTGAGCACGGCAGTTAACCCACTGTTTCCCCAGGTGCCGAAGACATGGATGTTGATTAAGGCAGCCCCCCGCACTTCTCTGATTCAGAGTTCTCTGGCTTGGTATAGTGATGTACTGTGTCTGGAACAGGGAGAACTACAGTCCCCAGTCTCCCTCTACACAGGGTTCTCTGGCTTGGTATAGTGATGTACTGTGGCTGGAACAGGGAGAACTACAGTCCCCAGTCTCCCTCTACACAGGGTTCTCTGGCTTGGTATAGTGATGTACTGTGGCTGGAACAGGGAGAACTACAGTCCCCAGTCTCCCTCTACACAGGGTTCTCTGGCTTGGTATAGTGATGTACTGTGGCTGGAACAGGGAGAACTACAGTCCCCAGTCTCCCTCTACACAGGGTTCTCTGGCTTGGTATAGTGATGTACTGTGGCTGGAACAGGGAGAACTACAGTCCCCAGTCTCCCTCTACACAGGGTTCTCTGGCTTGGTATAGTGATGTACTGTGGCTGGAACAGGGAGAACTACAGTCCCCAGTCTCCCTCTACACAGGGTTCTCTGGCTTGGTATAGTGATGTACTGTGGCTGGAACAGGGAGAACTACAGTCCCCAGTCTCCCTCTACACAGGGTTCTCTGGCTTGGTATAGTGATGTACTGTGGCTGGAACAGGGAGAACTACAGCCCCCAGTCTCCCTCTACACAGGGTTCTCTGGCTTGGTATAGTGATGTACTGTGGCTGGAACAGGGAGAACTACAGTCCCAGTCTCCCTCTACACAGGGTTCTCTGGCTTGGTATAGTGATGTACTGTGGCTGGAACAGGGAGAACTACAGTCCCAGTCTCCCTCTACACAGGGTTCTCTGGCATGGTATAGTGATGTACTGTGGCTGGAACAGGGAGAACTACAGTCCCCAGTCTCCCTCTACACAGGGTTCTCTGGCTTGGTATAGTGATGTACTGTGGCTGGAACAGGGAGAACTAGAGTCCCAGTCTCCCTCTACACAGGGTTCTCTGGCTTGGTATAGTGATGTACTGTGGCTGGAACAGGGAGAACTACAGTCCCCAGTCTCCCTCTACACAGGGTTCTCTGGCTTGGTATAGTGATGTACTGTGGCTGGAACAGGGAGAACTACAGTCCCCAGTCTCCCTCTACACAGGGTTCTCTGGCTTGGTATAGTGATGTACTGTGGCTGGAACAGGGAGAACTACAGTCCCAGTCTCCCTCTACACAGGGTTCTCTGGCTTGCTATAGTGATGTACTGTGGCTGGAACAGGGAGAACTACAGTCCCCAGTCTCCCTCTACACAGGGTTCTCTGGCTTGGTATAGTGATGTACTGTGGCTGAAACAGGGAGAACTACAGTCCCAGTCTCCCTCTACACAGGGTTCTCTGGCTTGGTATAGTGATGTACTGTGGCTGGAACAGGGAGAACTACAGTCCCCAGTCTCCCTCTACACAGGGTTCTCTGGCTTGGTATAGTGATGTACTGTGGCTGGAACAGGGAGAACTACAGTCCCCAGTCTCCCTCTACACAGGGTTCTCTGGCTTGGTATAGTGATGTACTGTGGCTGGAACAGGGAGAACTACAGTCCCAGTCTCCCTCTACACAGGGTTCTCTGGCTTGGTATAGTGATGTACTGTGGCTGGAACAGGGAGAACTACAGTCCCCAGTCTCCCTCTACACAGGGTTCTCTGGCATGGTATAGTGATGTACTGTGGCTGGAACAGGGAGAACTACAGCCCCCAGTCTCCCTCTACACAGGGTTCTCTGGCTTGGTATAGTGATGTACTGTGGCTGGAACAGGGAGAACTACAGTCCCCAGTCTCCCTCTACACAGGGTTCTCTGGCATGGTACTGTGGCTGGGTCCACGGCAGACTAGCTCTGTTACAAAAGTTTGCGTGCTCTCTTTATATATCAACCTGCAGAACTTAAGCCCCTCTATCAATTAAATGGTTGATACACTTAGCTAGCTGCAGATTTACATTTGAGTCAGTTAGCAGACGCTCTTATCCAGAGCAATTAGGGTTAAGAGCCTTGCTCAAGGGCACATCGACAGATTGTTCACCTAGTCGGCTCAGGGATTCGAACCAGCAACATTTTGGTTACTGGCCCCAGATCTCTATGGCTTAGGAAGGAGACAAGGGATACAGCAGCTGTTGTCTCGTTCACCTCCAAACCCCATCCAATATTACAACTATCAACTACCACAGTATTGTGTACAAAAGCGTTATTCAATAGCTGTATTGTCCTGGCCACAATAGTGCTGTTTTCCATCCTTCCTCGCCAATCAGGGACTCCGACCTGGGACACCAGACGAGTGGACTGAACTCTCTGGTCATTGAATGACAGTAATTGACCAATTATGGTAAATCAGGTAAAAAATAAAATCACTTCAATCCTCAAAGGCTGGAACTGAACTGGACAATAATGACAGCTAATTGTCCCATGTTCCTGCTGTTAACCTCACATTGTAATACATTTCTGGGAGGTGGACTCTGAATGCCATATCGTAGTCATCATAGAGTAGCAGGAATTAAAACGTTTAAACCCTGTACTGTGGAACAGTTGTTTTTGTGCCTAACTTATCCATAGGAGATGCTAGAGCAGTGCATGAGTATTGTGAGAACTTTTCTGCCAACTTTTTATAGCCTGCAACCAGTATTCTATCAAACTTCATCTGTGCCTTTCAGATACTGTGACGAATGTGTCTGGTCCCCTATTGGTGGAGATCGCCAAGTCACCAGGGGTGGCTCTGGGTATCACCTTGACAACCACCACCCACAGGAACAAACAGGTCATCGTCATCGACAAGATCAAAGCAGCTAGTGTGGTGGACAGGTGAGCTGACAGACCCACAGCTAGTGTGGTGGACAGGTGAACTGACAGACCCACAGCTAGTGTGGTGGACAGGTGGGCTGACAGACCCACAGCTAGTGTGGTGGACAGGTGAACTGACAGACCCACAGCTAGTGTGGTGGACAGGTGGGCTGACAGACCCACAGCTAGTGTGGTGGACAGGTGAACTGACAGACCCACAGCTAGTGTGGTGGACAGGTGAGCTGACAGACACACAGCTAGTGTGGTGGACAGGTGAGCTGACAGACCCACAGCTAGTGTGGTGGACAGGTGAACTGACAGACCCACAGCTAGTGTGGTGGACAGGTGAGCTGACAGACCCACAGTTAGTGTGGTGGACAGGTGAGCTGACAGACCCACAGCTAGTGTGGTGGACAGGTGAGCTGACAGACCCACAGCTAGTGTGGTGGACAGGTGAACTGACAGACCCACAGCTAGTGTGGTGGACAGGTGAGCTGACAGACCCACAGCTAGTGTGGTGGACAGGTGAGCTGACAGACCCACAGCTAGTGTGGTGGACACGTGAGCTGACAGACCCACAGCTAGTGTGGTGGACAGGTGAGCTGACAGACACACAGCTAGTGTGGTGGACAGGTGAGCTGACAGACCCACAGCTAGTGTGGTGGACAGGTGAGCTGACAGACTCACAGCTAGTGTGGTGGACAGGTGAGCTGACAGACACACAGCTAGTGTGGTGGACAGGTGAGCTGACAGACCCACAGCTAGTGTGGTGGACAGGTGAGCTGACAGACCCACAGCTAGTGTGGTGGACAGGTGAACTGACAGACCCACAGCTAGTGTGGTGGACAGGTGAGCTGACAGACCCACAGCTAGTGTGGTGGACAGGTGAGCTGACAGACCCACAGCTAGTGTGGTGGACAGGTGAGCTGACAGACCCACAGCTAGTGTGGTGGACAGGTGAACTGACAGACCCACAGCTAGTGTGGTGGACAGGTGAGCTGACAGACCCACAGCTAGTGTGGTGGACAGGTGAGCTGACAGACCCACAGCTAGTGTGGTGGACACGTGAGCTGACAGACCCACAGCTAGTGTGGTGGACAGGTGAGCTGACAGACACACAGCTAGTGTGGTGGACAGGTGAGCTGACAGACCCACAGCTAGTGTGGTGGACAGGTGAGCTGACAGACCCACAGCTAGTGTGGTGGACAGGTGAGCTGACAGACACACAGCTAGTGTGGTGGACAGGTGAGCTGACAGACCCACAGCTAGTGTGGTGGACAGGTGAGCTGACAGACCCACAGCTAGTGTGGTGGACAGGTGAGCTGACAGACTCACAGCTAGTGTGGTGGACACGTGAGCTGACAGACACACAGCTAGTGTGGTGGACAGGTGAGCTGACAGACCCACAGCTAGTGTGGTGGACAGGTGAGCTGACAGACCCACAGCTAGTGTGGTGGACAGGTGAGCTGACAGACACACAGCTAGTGTGGTGGACAGGTGAGCTGACAGACCCACAGCTAGTGTGGTGGACAGGTGAGCTGACAGACACACAGCTAGTGTGGTGGACAGGTGAGCTGAACTGGTAGACAGTCTACCTATCACGTCATTCCTCAGATAGACAGTCTACTTATCACGTCATTCAACAGAGAGAGTCTACCTATCACGTCATTCAACAGGTACTGTATACAGTTCAGCAAAGCAGTGAGCAGCAGTGATTTAGAGGGTAACCAATGTTGCTGCTATACCAGATGAATCTGGTTTGAGATACTCAGGAGAGCACATTAGAATACAAATTCTTCTCTGTCTGTCTGTCTGTCTGTCTGTCTGTCTGTCTGTCTGTCTGTCTGTCTGTCTGTCTGTCTGTCTGTCTGTCTGTCTGTCTGTCTGTCTGTCTGTCTGTCTGTCTGTCTGTCTGTCTGTCTGTCTGTCTGTCTCTCTCTCTCTCTCTCTCTCTCTCTCTGTCTCTCTCTCTGTCTCTCTCTCTGTCTCTCTCTCTGTCTCTCTCTCTGTCTCTCCAGGTGTGGAGCTCTCCATATAGGGGACCACATCCTGTCCATCGATGGGACCAGCACAGAGCACTGTTCAGTCCTAGAGGCCACACAGCTGCTAGCCAGCACCTCAGACCAGGCCAAGCTAGAGATCCTCTCTGCCCACCACAGCAGACTGCCTAACAAACCACAGGACACTGGTGAGTATGGAGAGATAACACACACACACACACACACACAGACACTCAGCAGGGACAGGCCTGTGATGTCGCTTGCCTTTAGTTGTTTTAATTAGCTGTACTGAGCTTAATGTTTCCCCATGAGTATAGCACTGAGACCTGCTTGCACACACACACACACACACACACACACACACACACACACACACACACACACACACACACACACACACACACACACACACACACACACACACACACACACACACACACACACACACACACACACACACACACACACAGACACTCAGCGGGGACAGGCCTGTGATTTCGTTTGCCGCCAGTTGTTTTAATTAGCTGTACAGAGCTTAATGTTTCCCCATGAGTATAACACTGAGAACCAGATTTATTCAGAGATGCACACATGCCAAAAATGACAGAAATCTCAGTCAGAGTAGAGCCCTGCATAGTGTGATACAAGCACAAAGCTTTTTCACACAACGTGACATGTCATGTATCCAATCCTGCAGTGGATTCTAACTATCTAGAGAGCCACAGCACAGCAGACTAGAACAGGACAGACTAGAACAGGACAGACTAGACCACAGACTAGAGCAGGACAGACTAGAGCAGGACAGACTAGAGCAGGACAGACTAGAGCAGGACAGACTAGAGCAGGACAGACAAGAGCAGGACAGACTAGAGCAGGACAGACAAGAGCAGGACAGACTAGAGCAGGACAGACTAGAGCAGGACAGACTAGAGCAGGACAGACTAGAGCAGGACAGACTAGAGCAGGACAGACTAGAGCAGGACAGACTAGAGCAGGACAGACTAAAGCAGGACAGACTAGAGCAGGACAGATTAGAGCAGTACAGACTAGAGCAGGACAGACTAGAGCAGGACAGACTAGAGCAGGACAGACTAGAGCAGGACAGACTAAAGCAGGACAGACTAGAGCAGGACGGACTAGAGCAGGACAGATTAGAGCAGGACAGACTAGAGCAGGACAGATTAGAGCAGGACAGACTAGAGCAGGACAGACTAGAGCAGGACAGACTAGAGCACAGACTAGAGCAGGACAGACAAGAGCGGGACAGACTAGAGCACAGACTAGAGCAGGACAGACTAGAGCAGGACAGACTAGAGCAGGACAGACTAGAGCAGGACAGACTAGAGCAGGACAGATTAGAGAAGGACAGACTATTGCAGGACAGACTAGAGCAGGACAGACTAGAACAGGACAGACTAGAGCAGGGCAGACTAGAGCAGGGCAGACTAGAGCAGGACAGACTAGAGAAGGACAGACTAGAGCAGGACAGACTAGAACAGGACAGACTAGAGCAGACTAGAGCAGGGAAGACTAGAGCAGGGCAGACTAGAGCAGGACAGACTAGAGCAGGACAGACTAGAGCAAGACAGACTAGAGCAGGACAGACTAGAGTAGGACAGACTAGAGCAAGACAGACTAGAGCAAGACAGACTAGAGCAAGACAGACTAGAGCAAGACAGACTAGAGCAGGACAGACTAGAGCAGGACAGACTAGAGCAGGACAGACTAGAGCACATTAGACTAGAGCAGGACAGACTAGAGCAGGACAGACTAGCGCAGGACAGACTAGAGCAGGACAGACTAGAGCAGGGCAGACTAGAGCAGGACAGACTAGAGCAGGACAGACTAGAGCAGGACAGACTAGAGCAGGACAGACTAGAGCAGGACAGACTAGAGCACAGACTAGAGCAGGACAGACTAGAGCAGGACAGACTAGAGCAGGACAGACTAGAGCAGGACAGACTAGAGCAGGACAGACTAGAGCAGGACAGACTAGAGCAGGACAGACTAGAGCACATCAGACTAGAGCAGGACAGACTAGAGCAGGACAGACTAGAGCAGGACAGACTAGAGCAGGACAGACTAGAACAGGACAGACTAGAGCAGGACAGACTAGAGCACATCAGACTAGAGCAGGACAGACTAGAACTGACTAGAGTAGGGCAGGCTAGAGCAGACTAGATCAGTGCAGACTAGAGCAGGGCAGAATAGAGCTGACTAGAGCAGGGCAGGCTAGAGTAGGGCTGACTAGAGCTGACTAGAGTAGGGCAGGCTAGAGCAGACTATATCAGTGCAGACTAGAGCAGGGCAGACTAGAGCAGATTAGAGCAGGGCAGACTCGAGCAGGGAAGACTCGAGCAGGGAAGACTCGAGCAGGGCAGATTAGAGCAGGACACACTAGAGCAGACTAGAATAGGGCAGACTGGAATAGGGCAGACTAGAGCAGGGCAGATTAGAGCAGGACACACTACAGCAGACTAGAACAGGGTAGACTAGAGCACCTTAGAGCAGGGCAGACTAGAGCAGGGCAGGATTGAGCAGACAAGATTAGGGCAGACTAGAGCAGGGCAGACTAGAGCAGGGCATACTAGAGCAGGGCAGACTAAAGCAGATTAGAGCAGGGCAGACTAGAGCAGACTAGAGCAGGGCAGACTAGAGCAGGGCGGACTAGAGCAGATTAGAGCAGGGCAGACTAGAGCAGGGCAGATTAGAGCAGGGCAAACTAGAGCAGACTAGAGCAGGGCAGACAAGAGCAGGGCAGACTAGAGCAGATTAGAGCAGGGCAGACTAGAGCAAGACAGACTAGAGCAGGACAGACTAGAGTAGGACAGACTAGAGCAAGACAGACTAGAGCAAGACAGACTAGAGCAAGACAGACTAGAGCAGGACAGACTAGAGCAGGACAGACTAGAGCAGGACAGACTAGAGCACATTAGACTAGAGCAGGACAGACTAGAGCAGGACAGACTAGCGCAGGACAGACTAGAGCAGGGCAGACTAGAGCAGGACAGACTAGAGCAGGACAGACTAGAGCAGGACAGACTAGAGCAGGACAGACTAGAGCAGGACAGACTAGAGCACAGACTAGAGCAGGACAGACTAGAGCAGGACAGACTAGAGCAGGACAGACTAGAGCAGGACAGACTAGAGCAGGACAGACTAGAGCAGGACAGACTAGAGCAGGACAGACTAGAGCAGGACAGACTAGAGCACATCAGACTAGAGCAGGACAGACTAGAGCAGGACAGACTAGAGCCAGACAGACTAGAGCAGGACAGACTAGAACAGGACAGACTAGAGCAGGACAGACTAGAGCACATCAGACTAGAGCAGGACAGACTAGAACTGACTAGAGTAGGGCAGGCTAGAGCAGACTAGATCAGTGCAGACTAGAGCAGGGCAGAATAGAGCTGACTAGAGCATGGCAGGCTAGAGTAGGGCTGACTAGAGCTGACTAGAGTAGGACAGGCTAGAGCAGACTATATCAGTGCAGACTAGAGCAGGGCAGACTAGAGCAGATTAGAGCAGGGCAGACTCGAGCAGGGAAGACTCGAGCAGGGAAGACTCGAGCAGGGCAGATTAGAGCAGGACACACTAGAGCAGACTAGAATAGGGCAGACTGGAATAGGGCAGACTAGAGCAGGGCAGATTAGCGCAGGACACACTACAGCAGACTAGAACAGGGCAGACTAGAGCACCTTAGAGCAGGGCAGACTAGAGCAGGGCAGGATTGAGCAGACAAGATTAGGGCAGACTAGAGCAGGGCAGACTAGAGCAGGGCATACTAGAGCAGGGCAGACTAGAGCAGACTAGAGCAGGGCAGACTAGAGCAGATTAGAGCAGGGCAGACTAGAGCAGGGCAGATTAGAGCAGGGCAGACTAGAGCAGACTAGAGCAGGGCAGACAAGAGCAGGGCAGACTAGAGCAGATTAGAGCAGGGCAGACTAGAGCAGACTAGAGCAGGGCAGATTAGAGCAGGGCAGACTAGAGCAGATTAGAGCAGGGCAGACTAGCGCAGGGCAGGCTAGAGCAGACTAGATCAGGGCAGACTAGAGCAGATTAGAGCAGGGCAGATTAGAGCAGGGCAGATTAGAGCAGGGCAGACTAGAGCAGACTAGAGCAGGGCAGACTAGAGCAGGCAAGAGCAGGGCAGACTAGAGCAGGGCAGATTAGAGCAGGGCAGACTAGAGCAGGGCAGACTAGAGCAGGCAAGAGCAAGCCAGCCTAGATTAGGGCGCAGTAGAGCAGGGCAGAGCAGAGTATAGCAGGGCGGATCAGAGTAGAGCAGTGCAGAACACAACAGACAAGAGCAAGCAGCCTAGATTAGGGCACAGTAGAGCAGGGCATAGCAGAGCAGAACACAGCAAACTAGAGCAGGGCAGAGTAGAACAGAACAACGCTCCCAGCCCTCAATGTGTGGAAGAATAGGAGGTCTCTGATACACCCAGACAGGCAGTATTTTACAGGATCTGATTCATGCCTTCTATTTGGGTCATCTTATGCAAAAGGCTGCACTAGGCATGCAGACATGCACAATCATCTGATGTTAGGGCAGTGAAAACTGGACATTTTATTTATTGTCACTGGCTATGCACCGAGGGTTTATGACTGCTTCAATTCAGTAGTGTGGTTAAACCATAGAGATACAGTATATAGTAAACTCTAGACACTGTACTTCAACTGTTATGTGTGATTTCAGTCCCATTCTATTCAATTCCATTCTATTCAGTTCCCTTCTATTCAGTTCCCTTCTATTCAGTTCCATTGCATTCTATTCAGTTCCCTTCTATTCAGTTCCCTTCTATTCAGTTCAATTCTATTCAGTTCCCTTCTATTCAGCTCCCTTCTATTCAGTTCCATTGTATTCTATTCAGTTCCATTCTATTCAGTTCCCTTCTATTCAGTTCAATTCTATTCAGTTCCCTTCTATTCAGTTCCATTCTATTCAGTTCCATTCTATTCAGTTCAATTCTATTCAGTTCCCTTCTATTCAGTTCCCTTCTATTCAGTTCCCTTCTATTCAGTTCCCTTGTATTCAGTTCCATTCTATTCAGTTCCCTTCTATTCAGTTCCCTTCTATTCAGTTCCATTCTATTCAGTTCCCTTCTATTCAGTTCCCTTCTATTCAGTTCCATTCTATTCAGTTCCCTTTTATCCAGTTCCATCTTAAACATTATTTACGGATAAAGTAAGATCAGGTCACGTTGCTATTCTTTACTATACACTGTACGTACTGTTGCAGTTCTTCCAGAATTTAACAGCTTCAAAAAGGTTTTCCTACTATATCACGGTTCTTGGCAGGGACTTGTGTTGGTGTGTATACTATGTTATGTTACTGTGAGGATTATATCAAATCTTTGCATGGGTTGGTACACGCTACATGCTACACGCTAAATGCTACATGTTCCAGGGAGAACACAAGGCCTGTACTACAGTTTTCTGTTTCCCTTGCAGCCTTTGTATTAAAAAAAAATACTTTTACCCCTTTTTCTCCCCAATTTCTTGGTATCCAATTGGTAGTTACAGTCTTGTCTAATCGCTGCTACTCCCATACGGACTCGGGAGAGGCGAAGGTCGAGAGCCATGTGTCCTCCGAAATACGACCCAACAAAGCTGCACTGCTTCTTCACACAATGCCCGCTTAACCAGGAAGCCAGCCACACCAATGTGTCGGAGGAAACACCGTACACCTGGCGACCGTGTCAGCGTGCATTGCACCCGGCCTGCCACAGGAGCTGCTAGAGCACGATAGGAGAAGGACATCCCTCCTCTTGCCAAACCCTCCCCTTGTGAAGATGGCGCCGAAGGAGGCAGCATCGCGACTAGCTCTTAGAAAACGTTTCAGTATTTCGTTTTTTTATGTACTATTTTTTTACATTATTAGCTCAAGAAATGTTTTGTGTTATTACATACAGCCGGGAAGAACTATTGGATATTAGAGCGGCGGTAACTCACCAGAACTACCAGCATTACGACCAGAAATATAACTTCCATGGAGCAGATCCTTTGTTCAGTCTCCCCAAAACAATTGAACTTATTCCAGAGCCTGACCCAAAACATCGCTGGCAGAGGAGAGGCACTCGAGGCGGCCTGCTGGTTCGACTTAGGAGGCGCACACACCACCCACCGCTTCAGAATATATTACACGCTAATGTTCAGTCTTTGGATAACAAAGTTGATGAGCTTAGAGCAAGGAATTCTTTCCAGAGAGACATCGGAATAAATGTCTCTCCGGGAAGCAGAAGGGCGGGGGGGGGGGGGGGGGGGGGGGGGGGGTGTTTCATGATTAACGACTCATGGTGTGACTCTAGGAACATACAGGAACTCAATTAATTTTGTTCACCCGACCTAGAATACTTCACAATTAAATGCCGACCATATTATCTCCCAAGAGAATTCTCCTCCGTCATCGCCACGGCCGTTTACATCCCACCTCAAGCCGAAACCTTAACGGCCCTCAAAGAACTTCACTGGACTTTATGCAAACTGGAAACCCCATATCCTGAGGCTGCATTTATTGTAGCTGGGGATTTTAACAAAGCAAATCTGAGGACTAGGCTGCCGAAATTCTATCAACATGTTGACTGTCCTACTCGCCCTACTAAGACTCTCGACCATTGCTATTCAAACGGGATACTTACAAGGCCCTCCCCTGCCCTCCTTTAGGCAAATCTGACCACGACTCCATCTTACTCCTCCCGTCCTATTGGCAGAAACTCAAACAGGAAGTGCCCGTGCTTCGTACTATTCAATGCTGGTCTGACCAATCGGAATCCATGCTTCAGGATTGTTGATCACGTGGACTGGGATATGTTTCGGGTAGCGTGCAAAAAATAATCTAGACTCATACACGGATACGGTGACTGAGTTCATAAAGAAGTGTATAGGAGATGTAGTACCCACTGTGACTATTAAAACCTACCCTAACCAGAAACTGTGGATAGATGGTAGCATTCAGGCGAAACTGAAAGTGCGAACCACCGCATTTAACCATGGCAAGGTGACTGGTAATATGGCAGAATATAAACAGTGTAGTTATTCACTCCCCAAGGCAATCAAACAAGCTAAACATCAATATAGAGATACAGTGGAGTCGCAATTCAGCATCTCAGACAGAAGACAAGCAGTTGCAGTCGGAAAGTTTACATACACCTTAGCCAAATACATTTAAACTCAGTTTTTCACAATTCCTGACATTTAATACTGGTAAAAATTCCCTGTTTTAGGTCAGTTAGGATCACCACTTTATTTTAAGAATGTGAAATGTCAGAATAATAGTAGAGAGAATCATTAATTTCAGCTTTTATTTCTTTCATCACATTCCCAGTGGGTCAGAAGTTTACATAGACTCAATTAGTATTTGGTAGCATTGCCTTTAAATTGTTTAACTTGGGTCAAACATTTCAGGTAGCCTTCCACAAGCTTCCCACAATAAGTTGGGTGAATTATTTATTTATTTATTATTATTATTTTTTATTTTATCCCCTTTTCTCCCCAATTTTCGTGGTATCCAATCGCTAGTAATTACTATCTTGTCTCATCGCTACAACTCCCGTACGGGCTCGGGAGAGACGAAGGTCGAAAGCCACGCATCCTCCGAAGCACAACCCAACCAAGCCGCACTGCTTCTTAACACAGCGCGCCTCCAACCCGGAAGCCAGCCGCACCAATGTGTCGGAGGAAACACCGTGCACCTGGCCCCCTTGGTTAGCGCGCACTGCGCCCGGCCCGCCACAGGAGTCGCTGGAGCGCGATGAGACAAGGATATCCCTACCGGCCAAACCCTCCCTAACCCGGACGACGCTAGCCCAATTGTGCGTCGCCCCACGGACCTCCCGGTCGCGGCCGGCTGCGACAGAGCCTGGGCGCGAACCCAGAGACTCTGGTGGCGCAGCTAGCACTGCGATGCAGTGCCCTAGACCACTGCGCCACCCGGGAGGCCTAAGTTGGGTGAATTTTGGCCCATTCTTCCTGACAGAGCTGGTGTAACTGAGTCAGGTTTGTAGGCCTCCTTGCTCGCACACGCTTTTTCAGTTCTGCCCACAAATTTTCTAAGGGATTGAGGTCAGGGCTTTGTGATGGCCACTCCAATACCTTGACTTTGTTGTCCTTAAGCCATTTTGCCACAACTTTGGAAGTATGCTTGGGGTCATTGTCCATTTGGAAGACCAATTTGCGAACAAGCTTTAACTTCCTGACTGATGTCTTGAGATGTTGCTTCAATATATCCACATAATTTTCCGTCCTCATGAAGCTATTTTGTATAGTGCACCACTCTTTCTTGCAGCAAAGCACCCCCACAACATGATGCTGCCACCCCCGTTCTTCACAGTTGGGATGGTGTTCTTCGGCTTGCAAACCTCCCCCTTTTTCCTTCAAACATAACGATGGTCATTATGGCCAAACACTTCTATTTTTGTTTCATTAGACCAGAGGACATTTCTCCAAAAAGTACGATATTTTTCCCCATGTGCAGTTGCAAACCGTAGTCTGGCTTTTTTATGCCGGTTTTGGAGCAGTGGCTTCTCCTTGCTGAGCGGCCTTTCAGGTTTTGTCGATATAGGACTTGTTTTACTGTGGATATAGATACTTTTGTACCTGTTTCCTCCAGCATCTTCACAAGGTCCTTTGATGTTGTTCTGGGCTTGATTTGCACTTTTTGCACCAAAGTACATTAATCTCTAGGAAACAGAACGCGTCTCCTTCCTGAGCGGTATGGCGGCTGCATGGACCCATGGTGCTTATACTTGCATACTATTGTTTGTACAGATGAATGAGGTACCTTCAGGCGTTTGGAAATTGCTCCCAATGATGAACCAGACTTGTGGAGGTCTACAACTTTTTTTCTGAGGTCTTGGCTGATTTCTTTTGATTTTCCCATGATGTCAAGCAAGTAGGCACTGAGTTTGAAAGTAGGCCTTGAAATACATCCACAGGTACACCTCCAATTGACTCAAATGATGTAAATTAGCCTATCAGACGCTTCTAAAGTCATGACATCATTTTCTGGAATTCTCCAAGCTGTTTAAAGGCACAGTCAACTTAGTGTATGTCTGTATACGTGTACAGAGCCTTCAGAACGTATTCACACCCCATGACTTTTCCCACATTTTGTTAAATCAATCAACTGTAATTAGCACATGTAGGACAGTATGCAAATGTGTGTGCATGGAATTTGCAGATGTATTTCTCATATGTGCAGCGCATAGTATTTGTTTTACAGTTCTTCTTTGGTGGGCAGAATTGGAAGCTCCTCCTCTTGCCTGCCCCAGCTGCATCAGGACAAGATTTAGCCCCCTGAACAGCTTTCACAAGCGCTGCAGAGGCTGCTGTGCGGGGGAGGCGTTCCCTTCTTTGAATGTGTGCGGTTACAAGTGCCTTTCCCAGCTGCTCCAGGAACACCCTCCTCTTGTTCCGCTTATCAGGCATCCAGGTAGGGTTGATCTTGTTCCATATCACAAAGGCATTGTATGAGGACACATCATTGATGTTATGGAAGATGACCAGGGGCCAGCGGGCAGTCATCCTCCTGCAGCTGTAAGTTTCAATCAACTTGTCCAGGTTGTCCACGCCTCCTTTGTTGTGGTTGTAGTCCAGGATGATGGCTGGGTTTCTGTCCTCACGATCACAGATCTCAGCCATTTTGTCCTGTGCTCTTCTTGTGCTCAAGAAGACCACATTCTTGTTCCTCTTTGGGAGGTAAGAAACTAGAGTGGTGGTGGGGTTGAAGGCAAACTTTGATGAGAAGGCCTCTCTCCCCCTTGTTGCGAGGAGTGCAGGGGGGAGCTCAGGCTTGTTCTTTCTAACTGTGCCAACCATGGTGATCTTCCTCTTCAGGAACTGCTGGCTGAGTTCAATCAGTAGGACGTGCTACTGTTTTTGTGGTGTGTAAATTATTTTAACATTTCTGGGTCAAAAATAACTCTAAGACAATCTTTGTACCCTGGTGGTGTACAGCTTCATGGAAATATGAACAAAGGCGATGTTTCACTTTGTCTAATGTTGGGGTCACTCTAGGAAAAGTCATCAAATTTCAAATTGAAATAATATAATTTAGGGGTTTTTCTCTGCTGTTAAACATAGTGGTGGATCATTTTTAACCCGTAAGAGACAAGGGTTAATGGCTGTGATAGGAACAAACTGAGGATGGATCAACAACATGGTAGTTACTCCACAATACTAACCTAAATGACAGAGTGAAAAGAAGGAAGCCTGTACAGAATAAAAAAATATTACAACACATGTATTCTGTTTGCAACAAGGCACGATAGTAAAACTGCAAAACATAAATCAACTTGATGTTCTGAATACAAAGTGTTTGGGCCAAATCCAACACATCACTGAGTACCACTCTTCATATTTTCAAGCATGGTGGTGGCTGTTATGGAATGCTTGTCATCGGCAAAGACTATGGTGTTTTTGGGGGGGATTAAGATAAACGGAATAGAGCTAAACTCAAGCAAAAACCTTAGAGGAAAACCTGGTTCAGTCTGCTTTCCGAAAGACACTGGGAGACAAAATCACCTTTCAGCAGGACAATAACCTAAAACACAAGGCCAAATATACACTGGAGTTGCTTACCAAGACGACATTGAATATTCCTGAGTTGCCTAGTTACAGTTTTTACTTAAACCGTCTTGAAAATCTATTGCAAGACCTGAAAATGACTGTTTAACAATAATTAACAGCCAACTTGACAGAGCATGAAGAATTTTTTAAATATTGATGTGCAAATATAGTACAATCCAGGTGTACAAACCTCTTAGAGACTTACCCAGAAAGAGTCACAGCTGTAATCGCTGCCAAAGGTGATTCTAACGTATTGACTCAGGGGTGTGAATACTTATATATATTAGATATTTCTGTATATCATTTTCTATAAATGTGCTAAAATTAAAAAAAAAAGATATGTTTTTACTTTGTCATTATGGGGTATTGTGTGTAGATGCGTGAGAGAAAAAAATGATTTAGTCCATTTTGAAATCAGGCTGTAACACAACAAAATGTGGATTAAGGGGTATGAATACTTTCTGAAGGCGCTGTCGGTGTGTTTTTCCCAGAGACTCGTGCGGTACCAGATGAATTACCCTGAGCCGCAGAACAGAACAGAGCACCAGGATTAGCATTCTCTGGTTTGAGTTCTGTTTTGTCATTGGTTTTCATGGAGTTTAAAAACCTTGTGGCTGAATATCTGGAATACTGTAGCAGCCCCTGGCATGGTGGCTGTCATTGTATTATAAGAGGGGAGAATGCACTGGGTGTGTGTGTGTAGTGTGTGTGTCTGTGTGTGTGTTCCCAGAGACTCGTGTAGTGTGTGTGTAGTGTGTCCGTGCGCTCGTGTGTGTGTGTGTAGTGTGTGTGTGTTTGTGTAGTGTGTAGTGTGTCCGTGCGTCCGTGTGTGTGTGTGACCAGATCTAAACGCTGTTTAGTGATGTTGAGAGGTCGCAAAGCTTAGATTAGAAAAAGGGGGAAGATGAGAAAGAGAGAGGGGGAGAGAGAGTGGGGGAGAGAAAGTGAAGGAGTGAGAGAAACAGGGGTAGAGAGAGAGAGGAAGACAGAGTTAGAAAGAGAAACGGGTAGAGAGAGAGAGGAAGACAGAGAGAGAGAGGGGGAGAGAGAGAGGAAGACAGAGATAGAAAGAGAGAGGGGGAGAGAGAGAGATAGAAAGAGAGAGAAAAGATTCCATTCATGTCATTACACCTCTCTTAATGTTTCCTCCCAAGTTTCCTCCATCTTTTCCTCCCTCGTTTTCTCTCTCGTTTCCTCCCTCTTTTTCTCCCAAGTTTACTTCCTCATTTCCTCCCTCTTTTCCTCTCTCCTTTCCTCCCTCATCCCCCACCCCCTCCCTCGCTGTGACTTTACAGCTCCAACTTTGTGATTGCTCCCTCACCTACGTGGATTAATGGTCATGTGTAGGTCTGATTTAACATAATTAAAAGCTCATCTGTGCTCAGTCCCTTTAAAGATGGAATCCACGGTAGAGGAAACAGCGCCACTGTCCACGGGCCGCTGTTATTGTTTTTCGTTTGTTTTTGTTTTGTTGACCAAGTGGAGGAGAGGAGCGTTTCGCACCAACGTGCTGTTCGAGGGGAGAAATGGTGTAATATCTCAAACAGACGTGGTTGTTTTCAGCATTCCCGGTTTAAGCATTATGACTCAGACTGTAGAGGATTTATCAAGACATTACGGACGCTACACAAAGCATTTAGAACATACAGTCTGTTTGAAATTGGACTCTTACTATCCTGTCAGTGGCTATTTTATCAATAAAGTCATGACATTGACATCAGGTACTGTAGTCCACACACAGACAAATGAATAAAGCAATAGCACATGCCAAGTGTATTGCAGTGTACTTTTTAGCCTAGTGGTTAAGAGTGTTGGGGCCAGTAACCGAAAGGTGTGGGTGCTGAAACAATGCCGGAACTCTCTCTCTCTCTCTCTCTGTGTGTGTGTGTGTGTGTGTGTGTGTGTGTGTGTGTGTGTGTGTGTGTGTGTGTGTGTGTGTGTGTGTGTGTGTGTGTGTGTGTGTGTGTGTGTGTGTGTGTGTGTGTGTGTGTGTGTGTGTGGGTGCTGAAACAATGCCGTGGGTGTGTGTGGGTGGGTGGGTGGGTGGGTGCTGAAACAATGCCGTGGGTGTGTGTGTGGGTGGGTGGGTGGGTGCTGAAACAATGCCTGAGCTGACGAACTAATGAAGTCCCTGCCTGCTGCCATAGGCACACAGGTTAATTACAGGGAGGGACAGAGAGAAAGAGAAGCAGGGAGGGAGAGAGAGGGGGGGAAGCAGGGAGGGAGAGAGAGGGGGAGAAGCAGGGAGGGAGAGAGAGAAAGAGAAGCAGGGAGGAAGATATGAAAAAGAGAAGCAGGGAGGGAGAGATAAAAAGAGAAGCAGGGAGGGAGAGATAAAAAGAGAAGCAGGGAGGAAGAGATGAAAAAGAGAAGCAGGGAGGGAGAGATAAAAAGAGAAGCAGGGAGGGAGAGATAAAAAGAGAAGCAGGGAGGGAGAGATAAAAAGAGAAGCAGGGAGGGAGAGAAAGAGAAGCAGGGAGGGAGAGATAAAAAGAGAAGCAGGGAGGGTGAGATAAAGAGAAGCAGGGAGGGAGAGATAAAAAGAGAAGCAGGGAGGGAGAGAAAGAGAAGCAGGGAGGGAGAGATAAAAAGAGAAGCAGGGAGGGTGAGAGAGAGAGAAGCAGCGAGGGAGAGATAAAAGAGAAGCAGGGAGGGAGAGATAAAAAGAGAAGCATGGAGGGAGAGAGAGAGAGAAAGAGAAGCAGGGAGGGAGAGATAAAAAGAGAAGCAGGGAGGGAGAGAGAGAAAGAGAAGCAGGGAGGGAGAGAAAGAGAAGCAGGGAGGGAGAGATAAAAAGAGAAGCAGGGAGGGAGAGGGAGAGAAGCAGCGAGGGAGAGATAAAAGAGAAGCAGGGAGGGAGAGATAAAAAGAGAAGCATGGAGGGAGAGATAAAAAGAGAAGCAGGGAGGGAGAGAGAGAAAGAGAAGCAGGGAGGGAGAGAAAGAGAAGCAGGGAGGAAGAGATGAAAAAGAGAAGCAGGGAGGGAGAGATAAAAAGAGAATCAGGGAGGGAGAGATAAAAAGAGAAGCAGGGAGAGAGAGAAAGAGAAGCAGGGAGGGAGAGATAAAAAGAGAAGCAGGGAGGGAGAGAGAGAGAGAAGCAGCGAGGGAGAGATAAAAGAGAAGCAGGGAGGGAGAGATAAAAAGAGAAGCATGGAGGGAGAGAGAGAGAAAGAGAAGCAGGGAGGGAGAGATAAAAAGAGAAGCAGGGAGGGAGAGAGAGAAAGAGAAGCAGGGAGGGAGAGAAAGAGAAGCAGGGAGGGAGAGATAAAAAGAGAAGCAGGGAGGGAGAGAGAGAGAGAGAGAGAGAAGCAGCGAGGTAGAGATAAAAGAGAAGCAGGGAGGGAGAGATAAAAAGAGAAGCATGGAGGGAGAGAGAGAGAGAAAGAGAAGCAGGGAGGGAGAGATAAAAAGAGAAGCAGGGAGGGAGAGAGAGAAAGAGAAGCAGGGAGGGAGAGATAAAAAGAGAAGCATGGAGGGAGAGAGAGAGAGAAGCAGCGAGGGAGAGATAAAAGAGAAGCAGGGAGGGAGAGATAAAAAGAGAAGCATGGAGGGAGAGAGAGAGAGAAAGAGAAGCAGGGAAGGAGAGATAAAAAGAGAAGCAGAGAGGGAGAGATAAAAAGAGAAGCAGGGAGGGAGAGAGCGAGATAAGCAGGGAGGGATAGATAAAAGAGAAGCAGGGAGAGAGAGAGAGAGAAAGAGAGAGAAAGAGAAGCAGGGAGGGAGAGATAAAAAGAGAAGCAGGGAGGGAGTGAGAGAGAGAAGTAGGGAGGGAGAGATAAAAAGAGAAACATGGAGGGAGAGAGAGAGAAAGAGAAGCAGGGAGGGAGAGATAAAAAGAGAAGCCGGGAGGCAGAGATAAAAAGAGAAGCAGGAAGGGAGAGATAAAAAGAGAAGCAGGGAGGGAGAGAGAGAGAGGCAGAGAGGGAGAGATAAAAAGAGAAGCAGGGAGGGAGAGATAAAAAGAGAAGCAGGGCGGGAGAGAGAGAAAGAGAAGCAGGGAGGGAGGGAGAGAGAGAGAAGCAGGGAGGGAGAGAGAGAGAGAAGCAGGGAGGGAGAAATTAAAAGAGAAACATGGAGGGAGAGATAAAAAGAGAAGCAGGGAGGGAGAGAGAGAAGCAGGGAGGGAGGGAGAGAGAGAGAAGCAGGGAGGGAGAGATTAAAAGAGAAGCAGGGAGGGAGAGAGAGAGAAGCAGGGAGGGAGAGATAAAAAGAGAAGCATGGAGGGAGAGAGAGAGAGAAGCAGGGAGGGAGAGAGAGAAAGAAAAGCAGGGAGGGAGAGAGAGAGAGAAGCAGGGAGGGAGAGAGAGAAAGAAAAGCAGGGAGGGAGAGAGAGAAAGAGAAGCAGGGAGGGAGAGATAAAAAGAGAAGCAGGGAGGGAGAGAGAGAAAGAGAAGCAGGGATGGAGTGAGAGAGCGGGAGACGCAGGGAGGGAGAGAGAGAGGGGGAGAAGAAGGGAGGGAGAGAGAGAGGGGGAGAAGCAGGGAGGGAGAGAGAGAGGGGGAGAAGCAGGGAGGGAGAGAGAGAGGGGGAGAAGCAGGGAGGGAGAGAGAGAGGGGGAGAAGCAGGGAGGGAGAGAGAGAGGGGGAGAAGCAGGGAGGGAGAGAGAGGGAGAGGAGGATGTGTGGATTAAATTGTCCTCCTTTACTCCTTCTTTTTGCAGAGTAGAGCAGAGTTCAGTAGAGTAGAGCAGAGTAGAGTTCAGTATAGTAGAGCAGAGTAGAGTACAGTAGAGCAGAGTACAGTAGAGTAGAGCAGAGTAGAGCAGAGTACTGTAGAGCAGAGTAGAGTACAGTAGAGCAGAGTAGAGTGCAGTATAGTAGAGCAGAGTACAGTAGAGCAGAGCAGAGTACAGTAGAGCACAGTAGAGCAGAGTGCAGTAGAGTACAGTACAGTAGAGCAGAGTACAGTAGAGCAGCGTGCAGTAGAGGACAGTACAGTAGAGCAGAGTAGAGTGCAGTATAGTAGAGCAGAGTCCAGTAGAGCAGAGCAGAGTACAGTAGAGCAGAGCAGAGTACAGTAGAGCACAGTAGAGCAGAGTGCAGTAGAGTACAGTACAGTAGAGCAGAGTGCAGTAGAGTACAATAGAGCAGAGTAGAGTACAGTAGAGCAGAGTAGAGTACAGTAGAGCAGAGCAGAGTACAGTAGAGTACAGTACAGTAGAGCAGAGTACAGTAGAGCAGCGTGCAGTAGAGTACAGTACAGTAGAGCAGAGTACAGTAGAGCAGCGTGCAGTAGAGTACAGTACAGTAGAGCAGAGTAGAGTGCAGTATAGTAGAGCAGAGTCCAGTAGAGCAGAGCAGAGTACAGTAGAGCAGAGCAGAGTACAGTAGAGCACAGTAGAGCAGAGTGCAGTAGAGTACAGTACAGTAGAGCAGAGTGCAGTAGAGCAGAGTAGAGTACAGTAGAGCAGAGCAGAGTACAGTAGAGCACAGTAGAGCAGAGCAGAGTACAGTAGAGCACAGTAGAGCAGAGTGCAGTAGAGTACAGTACAGTAGAGCAGAGTGCAGTAGAGCAGAGTAGAGTACAGTAGAGCAGAGCAGAGCAGAGTACAGTAGAGCAGAGTACAGTAGAGCAGAGTACAGTACAGTAGAGCAGAGTGCAGTAGAGCAGAGTAGAGCAGAGTAGAGTACAGTAGAGCAGAGCAGAGCAGAGTAGAGTAGAGCAGAGTACAGTACAGTAGAGCAGAGTGCAGTAGAGTAGGGTAGAATACAGTAGAGTAGAGCAGAGCAGAGTAGAGTAGAGCAGAGTACAGTAGAGCAGAGTACAGTACAGTAGAGCAGAGTGCAGTAGAGCAGAGTAGAGCAGAGTACAGTAGAGCAGAGTACAGTACAGTAGAGCAGAGTGCAGTAGAGCAGAGTAGAGCAGAGTACAGTAGAGCAGAGTACAGTACAGTAGAGCAGAGTGCAGTAGAGTAGGGTAGAATACAGTAGAGTAGAGCAGAGCAGAGTAGAGTAGAGCAGAGTACAGTAGAGCAGAGTACAGTACAGTAGAGCAGAGTGCAGTAGAGCAGAGTAGAGTGCAGTAGAGTAGAGCAGAGCAGAGTAGAGTAGAGCAGAGCAGAGTACAGTAGAGCAGAGCAGAGTGCAGTAGAGCAGAGTACAGTAGAGCAGAGCAGAGTAGAGCAGAGTACAGTAGAGCAGAGCAGAGTACAGTAGAGCAGAGCAGAGTACAGTAGAGCAGAGCAGAGTACAGTAGAGCAGAGTTCAGTAGAGTACAGTACAGTAGAGTAGAGTACAGTACAGTAGAGTGCAGTAGAGTGCAGTACAGTAGAGTGCAGTACAGTAGAGCAGAGTACTGTAGAGCAGAGTACAGTAGAGCAGAGCAGAGTACAGTAGAGCAGAGCAGAGTACAGTAGAGCAGAGCAGAGTAGAGTACAGTAGATTAGAGTACAGTAGAGTAGAGCATTGCAGAGTACAGTAGAGTAGAGTACAGTACAGTAGAGCAGAGCAGAGTACAGTAGAGCAGAGTAATGTAGAGTAGAGCAGAGTACAGCAGAGCAGAGTACAGTAGAGTAGAGCATTGCAGAGTACAGTCTAGCACAGCAGAGTAGAGCAGAGCAGAGTACAGTAGTGCAGAGCAGGGATGCCTGGCCCCTTGGGCCGGGCCCCAGAACCATGCTACACATTGGCTGCAGGGCCAGAATCTGAGTCAGAGTGGCTACATCCCACAATATTTTCATTAGCTGTAAACTATGTCACCCACTTGGCTGAAAACACTCCAGTCCAGTCGGGTTGGTGCTAGATCGAACCGGGTGACAGTACGGAAAGAAAATAGTTGTCACTGTGATTCTGTGTTTCAGTAGAAGTCCAGATGATGGAGCACCCCCTTCTCGTGTGACCCCTGTGTGGACTAGTGTCTAGGCTTTAGCTCAACAGGTTAACACACAGGTCCTTGTGACCTGCGCTCGAATCCAGGCGTTTTACACTTGTCTCTGTTCTGTGTTTCAGTGAAAGTTCAAAAGAGTGACCACCCCCACTCGTGGGACCCCTGTGTGAACTACTGTCCCCCCCAGCAACCCTCCTCCTACTGTAAGACCAACACCTGGACCACCTCATCCAACCCTTCCAGCACACAGGAATACTGTAAGTGTACGTGTCACTTCTGCTTCCTGTCTCCCCAGAAAACAACAAACTGCTTCTGGGAAAGTTCCCAGAAATTCTTCTTAGAACACAAAAAAAACTGTCCAATCGTGGCGATGATTATAAAATGTTGGTATAAAACATTTGCCTGCTGTTGTGGGAACGTCCCTAGAACACATTTAATTTGTGTCGTTTAAAGGTTCCCAGAATGTTTCATTAGGTTGTGCGAACAGTCTGATGAGAACATTGTGGGAACATCACAAAAAATGTATTTGCCCAAAACACAAAAACCCGGTCCAGTTGTGCAGATGATTCTACAGTGTTTATTTTAGGGTGCTAAAACAACTTTCACCTGAGGTTACAAGAACGTTCCCAGAACACTTTTTTTTTTTAAAGGTTCCCAGAAGGTTTATTTGGGTTGTGGGAAGGTTTATTTGGGTTGTGGGAACGTTGTGGGGATGTGACAACAGATAGGTTCCCAAAACACACAACAACCGGTCCAGTTGTGCTGATGATTCAGATAATGTTTGTATCCGGCTGAACAAAACATTTCTTTAATGTTACAAGAGTGTTGATTGAACAGTCTTACTGAGTTCTTTACAACTAGAACCCCGCCTGGCCTTTCAGCCTATCAGTACCCGCTAGAGAACGTCGCCGGGCGTCGCCTTTAGCAAACGCATCAGATGCATATCGACCCGCAAGGTGCTGCAAACAGGAGCACCAACCCTTTGATAAATAATACATACACTATTGTAAAGGATTCGTTGCATGAAGAAATATTTGTAGAAATATATAAATTAAAAAACAATAATATTTATTTGTTTAGATAAAGTGAAAGATATGTTTTGTATAATTCTACAAAGTCCTAGAAACTAGGCCTGTAGTCTGCTTTAGTTTCCATGACGATAAAAACATTACAGTCCATTTGATCCACTCTATTTATAGATTTGATTAGTAATATAATTAGAGTAATTAAGTCCAGTTACAGCATCTGTTTGACAAAATAGAAACTAAAAATAATAATATAACCAGATGAAATGATTTAATATATTCCTAAACAAAAGCATAAATAATTATAAAGGAAGAAATGCATAAATAAATATAAGTGGAAATATATTCATGACAAGATATTCAAACAGTAATTTGTTGATGCACCCAACACTGTATTTTGCCCATATACCCCGTGCCTGTACTCGTGAATGAATGTCATCTTGTCTTTATGCTTTGGGGTTCACAGTCGGCATACAGCTTCGGAGCTTTGTGTGAACAAGTCCCACTAACACATCGATTGGCTTTGGGGTTCACAGTCAGCATACAGCTTCGGGGCTTTGTGTGAACAAGCCCCACTAACACATTGATTGGCTTTGGGGTTCACAGTCAGCATACAGCTTCGGGGCTTTGTGTGAACAAGCCCCACTAACACATCGATTGGCTTTGGGGTTCACAGTCGGCATACAGCTTCGGAGCTTTGTGTGAACAAGCCCCACTAACACATCGATTGCACTGCACACCGTTTTCATGGGCCTTGTTTCATGTGCTCCTGCTGCCTGGTGGCGCATCATCTCTGCTGAAGAGATTTGCGTGGTCTGGTCCACAGGGGGGGGGGGGGGGGGGGGGGGGGGGGGGAGTCCATACCGTACCTATCAGACAAATACAACATCCATGCTCTTTCCGCTGTATGGCCCCCCGCGGACATAAAATGCTTTCATCCCATTGACATAGTGTCACGTTCCGTTTCCTTTTCTGTGCTAATGAGCAAACGGGAACAATCTCTGATGTGCTGCAACATTTGAATGTCACATGAACTCGTGGTGGTGGTTGGGATCATGGTCTCAGTTGTTCTGCTTTTTCTGCGGCGAGGCTCGGGCATCAGAGGCTCAGGCATCAGAGGCTCAGGCATCAGAGGCTCAGGCATCAGAGGCGAGGCTCAGGCATCAGAGGCTCCAAGTCAACATCAGAATCATATGAAGACTCTTCATCAGTAACAGCGACTCCTAATCATTTAAATTCTGCAGCTTTTGCAATGCTGTCAGTGCTTCCGTTCGCTTGGTCGGGCTTTGCCATTGAACTACACACAGTGTATGTTGTACTCAGTGTCTGATTTGACTCTCTGAGGGGAAATGATATACCATTTCCAGCCTTTCATAATAAAATAATTAGACCGCCCACAACGTCCACAATTCTTCCTCATCATTACACTATTGTTCTAAATTCAATCATCCTCTTCAACGTCATCATGGCTCCCGAGCGGCACAGCGGTCTAAGGCACTGCATCTCAGTGCTACAGGCGTCACTACAGACCCTGGTTCTATCCCGGACTGTTTCACAACCGGCCGTGATCAGGAGTCCCACAGGGCGTTGCACACTTTGCCTAGTGTCGTCCAGGTTTGGCCGGGGTAGGCCGTCATTGTAAAATAAGAATTTGATCTTAACTGACTAGCCTGGTTAAAAACTTCTTTTTTTTAAATCGGATTAATCATTCAGTTCATTGACGTCACATGCACCATTATCAGCTTCTATCTGGTTTCCATGCACCATTATCAGCTTCTATCTGGTTTCCATGCACCATTATCAGCTTCTATCTGGTTTCCATGCATCATTATCAGCTTCTATCTGGTTTCCATGCATCATTATCACCTTGTATCTGGTTTCCATGCACCATTATCACATTCTATCTGGTTTCCATGCACCATTATCAGCTTCTATCTGGTTTCCATGCACCATTATCAGCTTCTATCTGGTTTCCATGCATCATTATCACCTTCTATCTGGTTTCCATGCACCATTATCACATTCTATCTGGTTTCCATGCACCATTATCACCTTCTGTCTGGTTTCCATGCACCATTATCAGCTTCTATCTGGTTTCCATGCACCATTATCACCTTCTATCTGGTTTCCATGCACCATTATCACATTTTGTCTGGTTTCCATGCACCATTATCACCTTCTGTCTGGTTTCCATGCACCATTATCACCTTCTATCTGGTTTCCATGCACCATTATCAGCTTCTGTCTGGTTTCCATGCACCATTATCCCCTTCTATCTGGTTTCCATGCACCATTATCCCCTTCTATCTGGTTTACATGCACCATTATCACATTTTGTCTGGTTTCCATGCACCATTATCACCTTCTATCTGGTTTCCATGCACCATTATCACCTTCTATCTGGTTTACATGCACCATTATCACATTTTGTCTGGTTTCCATGCACCATTATCACCTTCTATCTGGTTTCCATGCACCATTATCACCTTCTGTCTGGTTTCCATGCACCATTATCACCTTCTATCTGGTTTCCATGCACCATTATCACCTTCTATCTGGTTTCCATGCACCATTATCACCTTCTGTCTGGTTTCCATGCACCATTATCACCTTCTATCTGGTTTCCATGCACCATTATCACCTTCTATCTGGTTTCCATGCACCATTATCACCTTCTGTCTGGTTTCCATGCACCATTATCACCTTCTATCTGGTTTCCATGCACCATTATCACCTTCTGTCTGGTTTCCATGCACCATTATCACCTTATATCTGGTTTCCATGCACCATTATCACCTTCTGTCTGGTTTCCATGCACCATTATCACCTTCTATCTGGTTTCCATGCACCATTACTAGCTTCTGTCTGGTTTCCATGCACCATTATCACCTTCTATCTGGTTTCCATGCACCATTATCACCTTCTATCTGGTTTCCATGCACCATTATCATCTTCTATCTGGTTTCCATGCACCATTAACAGCTTCTGTCTGGTTTCCATGCACCATTATCACCTTCTATCTGGTTTCCATGCACCATTATCACCTTCTATCTGGTTTCCATGCACCATTATCACCTTCTATCTGGTTTCCATGCAACATTATCACCTTCTATCTGGTTTCCATGCACCATTATCACCTTCTGTCTGGTTTCCATGCACCATTATCACCTTATATCTGGTTTCCATGCACCATTATCACATTATATCTGGTTTCCATGCACCATTATCACCTTCTGTCTGGTTTCCATGCACCATTATCACCTTCTATCTGGTTTCCATGCACCATTATCACCTTCTATCTGGTTTCCATGCACCAGTATCACCTTCTATCTGGTTTCCATGCACCAGTATCACCTTCTATCTGGTTTCCATGCACCATTATCACCTTCTATCTGGTTTCCATGCACCATTATCACCTTCTATCTGGTTTCCATGCACCATTATCACCTTCTATCTGGTTTCCATGCACCATTATCACCTTCTATCTGGTTTCCATGCACCATTATCACCTTCTATCTGGTTCCCATGCACCATTATCACCTTCTATCTGGTTTCCATGCACCATTATCACCTTCTATCTGGTTTCCATGCACCATTATCACCTTCTGTCTGGTTTCCATGCACCATTATCACCTTCTGTCTGGTTTCCATGCACCACTATCACCTTCTGTCTGGTTTCCATGCACCATTATCACCTTCTGTCTGGTTTCCATGCACCATTATCAGCTTCTGTCTGGTTTCCATGCACCATTATCACCTTATGTCTGGTTTCCCTGCACCATTATCACCTTCTGTCTCGTTTCCATGCACCACTATCACCTTTTATCTGGTTTCCATGCACCATTATCACCTTCTATCTGGTTTCCATGCACCATTATCACCTTCTATCTGGTTTCCATGCACCATTATCACCTTCTATCTGCTTTCTATCACCCATTATCACCGTCTATCTGGTTTCCATCTCCCGTTATCAGCTTCTATCTGGTTTCCATCGCCCATTATTACCTTCTATCTGGTTTCTATCACCCATTATCACCTTCTATCTGGTTTCCATCTCCCGTTATCAGCTTCTATCTGGTTTCCATGCACCATTACCACCTTCTATCTGGTTTCCATCTCCCGTTATCAGCTTCTATCTGGTTTCCATCGCCCATTATTACCTTCTATCTGGTTTCTATTGCCCATTATCACCTTCTATCTGGTTTCTATGCACCACTATCACCTTCTATTTGGTTTCCATGCACCACTATCACCTTCTATCTGGTTTCTATGCACCATTATCACCTTCTATCTGGTTTCTATCACCCATTCATCCATTGACGACAGAATAGCATATTTTAATTTTAATTTTATTACGTTACTCGTTTTTGTAGCCAGAGTAATACTGCTGCCGAGTGGTCATGTGCTGAATTCATGGACAGCGCGGATATTCTTGGAAAAAGTTAAATGTGGAAATGGAGCTTGCACCTCTTGAGCACATTGTCCTACAGAACATTGTCTTGGAGCCTGGCTGGATATCAACATCCTACAGCACATTGTCTTGGAGCCTGGCTGGGTACCAACGTCCTACAGCACATTGTCTTGGAGCCTGGCTGGGTACCATCATCCTGCAGCACATTGTCTTGGAGCCTGGCTGGGTACCAACATTCTGCAGCACATTGTCTTGGAGCCTGGCTGGGTACCATCATCCTGCAGCACATTGTCTTGGAGCCTGGCTGGGTACCAACATTCTGCAGCACATTGTCTTGGAGCCTGGCTGGGTACCAACGTCCTACAGCACATTGTCTTGGAGCCTGGCTGGGTACCAACGTCCTACAGCACATTGTCTTGGAGCCTGGCTGGGTCTCAACGTCCTACAGCACATTGTCTTGGAGCCTGGCTGGGTACCAACGTCCTACAGCACATTGTCTTGGAGCCTGGCTGCGTACCAACATTCTGCAGCACATTGTCTTGGAGCCTGGCTGGGTACCAACATTCTGCAGCACATTGTCTTGGAGCCTGGCTGGGTACCAACATTCTGCAGCACATTGTCTTGGAGCCTGGCTGGGTACCAACATTCTGCAGCACATTGTCTTGGAGCCTGGCTGGATACCAATGTCCCACAGAACATTGTCTTGGCGGGTTAAGTTTAGGAAAAGTCATTGAATGAGCAGGATATAGGTTTTATTTTGGCTGTTTTTTTTCTTTTTCTAAATCAAACGTCAGTGTCCTTTGGCCTTTGGCAGTTCTAGGGTTAAAGATTCCCAGAACATTTAATTATGTTGTGGGAACAGTGTGGGTACATTGCAAGAGATACATTCCCAAAACACAAAATATGCTCAGTTTGGATGACATTCATACAATGTTTAAGTTAGGTTGTACAGGACATTCCTATAATGTTGTAAGAATGTTGACATAATGGCTGGTCTAAGTTCTTTAAAGGTTCCCAGAACGTTTTATTAAGTTATGGGAGTTGTTGCAAGAATATTCTTGTGATAATTTACATAGGTTGCACAGGACATTTCCGCAACGTTGCACAACGTTCCCCGGTTTCCAAATGAGTACGTTTGTATGACATTCATAGCAGATTTGTTTTAGGTTTAACATAATATTCCATTGATGTTCACAGGAATATACATTTTACCTTGTCTTGGATGTCCTCAGAACATTTCAAGAACATGAATAAAATGTTATATTTAAGTTTGACCTAATATTACCACAACATTCTCAGCATGCAAATTTGTCGGCCCTTAAAGCAGATTGGACATTACGTTTCTATCCAGTTTTAACGGTATTTCTCATAAGACATTTTGAACAACATTTAATCATACAAACACAACCACATTTTTTTTTTTTACAATTTGTATGTTGATAATTTGCACACGTGGGGTTTGAACCTGCAATGTCTGGTTCCCAAGTCACGTCTTTTCTCCTCTGAACCAGCAGAGAAGCACGCTTATGTCTTATTTTTCAGTATATAGCCATAGCAGTATGGTCAATCAGGAATTCTGTGCTTCCTTTTTAGCCTTAACACCACTGGACGGTTTGTTTTGGGAACATACATTTAGTGATGTCGCCACAATGTTCCCACCAAACTGTTCCCACAACCTAATGAAACATTCTGGGAACCTTTAGTTCCCACAACCTAAAGAAACATTCTGGGAACCTTTAAACTGTTCCCACAACCTAATGAAACATTCTGGGAACCTTTAAACTGTTCCCACAACCTAATGAAACATTCTGGGAACCTTTAAACTGTTCCCACAACCTAATGAAACATTCTGGGAACCTTTAAACTGTTCCCACAACCTAATGAAACATTCTGGGAACCTTTAAACTGTTCCCACAACCCAATGAAACATTCTGGGAACCTTTAAACTGTTCCCACAACCTAATGAAACATTCTGGGAACCTTTAAACTGTTCCTACAACCTAATGAAACATTCTGGGAACCTATAAACTGTTCCCACAACCTAATGAAACATTCTGGGAACCTTTAAACTGTTCCCACAACCTAATGAAACATTCTGGGAACCTATAAACTGTTCCCACAACCTAATGAAACATTCTGGGAACCTTTAAACTGTTCCCACAACCTAATGAAACATTCTGGGAACCTTTAAACGACACAGACAAAATATGTTCTGGGAACGTTCTTGCAACATCAGGCGAATGGTTTATAGAAACAAATATTATACACTACATGGCCAAGAGTGTGTAGACAACCTTTCAAATGAGTGGGTTCGGCTATTTAAGGCCACACCCGTTGCTGACAGGTATATTAAATCGAGCAGACTGCCATGCAATCTCCACAGACAAACGTTGGCAGTAGAATGGCTCGTACTGAAGAGCTCAGTGACTTTCAACGTGGCACCGTCATAGGATGCCACCTTTCCAACAAGTCAGTTTGTCAAATTTCTGCCCTGCTAGAGCTGCCCCAGTCAACTATATGTTCTGTTATTGTGAAGTGGAAAAGTCTAGGAGCAACAACGGCTCAGCCGCGAAGTGGTAGGCCACACAAGATCACAGAACGGAACCGTCGACTACTGGAGCACGTAAAAATCATCTGTCCTCGGTTGCAACACTCACTCCAGAGTTCCAAACTGCCTCTGGAAGCAACGTCAGCACAATAACTGTTCATCGGGAGCTTTATGAAATGGGTTTTCATGGCCGAACAGCCGCACACAAGCCTAAGATCACCAAGCACAATGCCAAGCGTTTGCTGGAGTTGTGTAAAGCTCGCCGCCATTGGATCCTGGAGCAGTGGAAACATGTTCTCTGGAGTGATGAATCACACTTCACCATCTGGCTGTCCGACGGACGAATCTGGGTTTGGCGGATTCCAGGAGAACGAGACCTGAGTTTTGGTGGAGGAGGAATAAAGGTCTGGGGATGTTTTTCATGGTTCGGGCCCCTTAGTTCCAGTGAGGGGAAATCTTAACGCTCGGGCATACAATGATATTCAAGACGATTCTGTGCTTCCAACTTTGTGGCAACAGTTTGCGGAAGGCCCTTTCCTGTTTCAACATGACAATGCCCCAGTGCACAAAGCGAGGTATACACAGAAATGGTTTGTCGAGATTGTTGTGGAATAACTTGACTGGCCTGCACAGAGCCCTGACCTCAACCCAATCGAACACCTTTTGGGATGAATTGGAATCCCGACTGTGAGCCAGGCCTAATCGCCCAATATCAGTGCCTGACCTCACTAATGCTCTTGTGGCTGAATGGAAGCAAGTCCCCCGCAGCCCTCCCAGAAGAGTCTCTCTCTCTCTCTCCTCTCTCTCTCTCTCTCCTCTCTCTCTCTCTCTCGCCATAGTGACACTTCTCTCTCTCCTCTCTCTCTCTCTCCAGCACGAGTGACTTCTCTCTATCTCTCTCTACAGCCCTAGTGTCTACCACCTTCTCCCCTGGTTCCACCACCACCACATCAGGCCCTGGGTCGACCAGCCAGATCTCCAGTACCCTGCCCCGTACAGCTGTCCCCATGAGCCCACGCAACTCCCTGATGAAGAGACGACAGAGGAAAAAAGAGCATAAGAGCTCATGTATGTATGGCATGATAGCCCCTCTTAGTAGCCCCTCATAGTAGCCCCTCATAGTACCCCCTCTTAGTAGCCCCTCTTAGTAGGCCCCCATAATAGCCCCTCTTAGTAGCCCCTCATAGTAGCCCCTCTTAGTAGCCCCTCTTAGTAGGCCCCCATAATAGCCCCTCTTAGTAGCCCCTCATAGTAGCCCCTCTTAGTAGCCCCCATAATAGCCCCTCTTAGTAGCCCCTCTTAGTAGCCCCTCATAGTAGCCTCTCATAGTAGCCTCTCATAGTAGCCCCTCATAGTAGCCCCTCATAGTAGCACCTCTTAGTAGCCCCTCATAATAGCACCTCTTAGTAGCCCCTCATAGTAGCCCCACATAGTAGCCCCTCATAGTTGCCCCTCATAATAGCCCCTCTTAGTAGCCCCTCATAATAGCACCTCATAGTTGCCCCTCATAATAGCACCTCATAGTTGCCCCTCATAGTTGCCCCTCATAATAGCCCCTCTTAGTAGCCCCTCATAATAGCACCTCTTAGTAGCCCCTCATAATAGCACCTCTTAGTAGCCCCTCATAGTTGCCCCTCATAATAGCCCCTCTTAGTAGCCCCTCATAATAGCACCTCATAGTTGCCCCTCATAATAGCACCTCTTAGTAGCCCCTCATAGTAGCCCCTCATAATAGCACCTCATAGTTGCCCCTCATAATAGCACCTCTTAGTAGCCCCTCATAGTAGCCCCTCATAATAGCACCTCTTAGTAGTCCCTCATAATAGCACCTCTTAGTAGCCCCTCATAGTAGCCCCTCATAATAGCCCCCCATAATAACCCTCATAGTAGTACGTGGAGAGCTACCATCCTACATGCACCAACTCTAATCTACTTCACCTGATTCTCACCACGACATTGATTGTGGTAGCTTCATCTGTTACAACAATGTTGGAGCAAAACCCTGCATACCCATTCCCAAGAGTCGGGTTGGTATAGTTAATATACAGTCCTGTCTGTCTCTCTGTCTTTCTCTGTCTGTCTCTCTGTCTGTCTCTCTGTTTCTCTCTCTCTCTCTCTCTCTCTCTCTCTCTCTCTCTCTCTCTCTCTCTCTCTCTCTCTCTCTCTCTCTCTCTGTCTCTCTCTCTCTCTCTCTCTCTCTCTCTCTCTCTCTCTCTCTCTCTCTCTGTCTGTCTGTCTCTATATCTGTCTCTCTCTCTGTCTGTCTCTGTCGCTCTCTCTCTCTCTCTCTCTCTTTCTGTTTCTCTCTCTCTCTCCCCCTCCCCCCCAGCCGTGTCCCTGGCATCCAGTAGTGTAGGTCCTGGTGGCCAGATCGTCCACACAGAGAGCAGTGAGATCATCCTGAGAGGAGACCTCCTCAATGGCTTTGGGGTCCAGCTACAGGGGGGAATATTCGCTACAGAGACCCTTTCTGCTCCGCCTCTCATCCGCTTCATAGAGCCAGACAGCTCTGCCGAGAGGTGAGGTGTACATACAGACATGCCGAGAGGTGAGGTGTACATACAGACATGCTGAGAGGTGATGTTTACAGACAGACATGCCGAGAGGTGAGGTGTACATACAGACATGCCGAGAGGTGAGGTGTACATACAGACATGCCGAGAGGTGAGGTGTACATACAGACATGCTGAGAGGTGATGTTTACAGACAGACATGCCGAGAGGTGAGGTGTACATACAGACATGCCGAGAGGTGAGGTGTACATACAGACATGCCGAGAGGTGAGGTGTACAGACAGACATGCCGAGAGGTGAGGTGTACATACAGACATGCCGAGAGGTGAGGTGTACAAACAGACATGATGAGAGGTGAGGTGTACATACAGACATGCCGAGAGGTGAGGTGTACAAACAGACATGATGAGAGGTGAGGTGTACATACAGACATGCCGAGAGGTGAGGTGTACATACAGACATGCCGAGAGGTGAGGTGTACATACAGACATGCCGAGAGGTGAGGTGTACAAACAGACATGATGAGAGGTGAGGTGTACATACAGACATGCTGAGAGGTGATGTTTACAGACAGCTCTGCCGAGAGGTGAGGTGTACATACAGACATGCTGAGAGGTCAGGTGTACAAACAGACATGATGAGAGGTCAGGTGTACAGACAGACATGCCGAGAGGTGAGGTGTACAGACAGACATGATGAGAGGTCAGGTGTACAGACAGACAGACATGCTGAGAGGTGAGGTGTACAAACAGACATGCCGAGAGGTGAGGTGTACAGACAGACATGCTGAGAGGTCAGGTGTACAAACAGACATGATGAGAGGTCAGGTGTACAGACAGACAGACATGATGAGAGGTCAGGTGTACAGACAGACATGATGAGAGGTCAGGTGTACAGACAGACATGATGAGAGGTCAGGTGTACAGACAGACATGCTGAGAGGTCAGGTGTACAGACAGACAGACATGATGAGAGGTCAGGTGTACAGACAGACATGATGAGAGGTCAGGTGTACAGACAGACAGACATGGTGAGAGGTCAGGTGTACAGACAGACATGATGAGAGGTCAGGTGTACAGACAGACATGATGAGAGGTCAGGTGTACAGACAGACATGCTGAGAGGTCAGGTGTACAGACAGACAGACATGATGAGAGGTCAGGTGTACAGACAGACATGATGAGAGGTCAGGTGTACAGACAGACATGCTGAGAGGTCAGGTGTACAGACAGACAGACATGATGAGAGGTCAGGTGTACAGACAGACATGATGAGAGGTCAGGTGTACAGACAGACAGACATGGTGAGAGGTCAGGTGTACAGACAGACATGATGAGAGGTCAGGTGTACAGACAGACATGATGAGAGGTCAGGTGTACAGACAGACATGCTGAGAGGTCAGGTGTACAGACAGACAGACATGATGAGAGGTCAGGTGTACAGACAGACATGATGAGAGGTCAGGTGTACAGACAGACAGACATGATGAGAGGTCAGGTGTACAGACAGACATGATGAGAGGTCAGGTGTACAGACAGACAGACATGATGAGAGGTCAGGTGTACAGACAGACATGATGAGAGGTCAGGTGTACAGACAGACATGAGGAGAGGTCAGGTGTACAGACAGACATGATGAGAGGTGAGGTGTACAGACAGACATGATGAGAGGTCAGGTGTACAGACAGACAGACATGATGAGAGGTCAGGTGTACAGACAGACAGACATGATGAGAGGTGAGGTGTACAGACAGACATGATGAGAGGTCAGGTGTACAGACAGACAGACATGATGAGAGGTCAGGTGTACAGACAGACATGATGAGAGGTCAGGTGTACAGACAGACATGATGAGAGGTCAGGTGTACAGACAGACAGACATGCTGAGAGGTCAGGTGTACAGACAGACAGACATGATGAGAGGTCAGGTGTACAGACAGACATGATGAGAGGTCAGGTGTACAGACAGACATGATGAGAGGTCAGGTGTACAGACAGACATGATGAGAGGTGAGGTGTACAGACAGACATGATGAGAGGTCAGGTGTACAGACAGACAGACATGATGAGAGGTCAGGTGTACAGACAGACATGATGAGAGGTCAGGTGTACAGACAGACAGACATGGTGAGAGGTCAGGTGTACAGACAGACATGATGAGAGGTCAGGTGTACAGACAGACATGATGAGAGGTCAGGTGTACAGACAGACAGACATGATGAGAGGTCAGGTGTACAGACAGACATGATGAGAGGTCAGGTGTACAGACAGACATGATGAGAGGTCAGGTGTACAGACAGACATGATGAGAGGTCAGGTGTACAGACAGACAGACATGATGAGAGGTCCGGTGTACAGACAGACATGATGAGAGGTCAGGTGTACAGACAGACAGACATGATGAGAGGTCAGGTGTACAGACAGACAGACATGATGAGAGGTCAGGTGTACAGACAGACAGACATGATGAGAGGTCAGGTGTACAGACAGACATGATGAGATGTCAGGTGTACAGACAGACATGATGAGAGGTCAGGTGTACAGACAGACATGATGAGAGGTCAGGTGTACAGACAGACAGACATGATGAGAGGTCAGGTGTACAGACAGACATGATGAGAGGTCAGGTGTACAGACAGACAGACATGATGAGAGGTCAGGTGTACAGACAGACATGATGAGAGGTCAGGTGTACAGACAGACATGATGAGAGGTCAGGTGTACAGACAGACAGACATGATGAGAGGTCAGGTGTACAGACAGACATGATGAGAGGTCAGGTGTACAGACAGACATGATGAGAGGTCAGGTGTACAGACAGACATGATGAGAGGTCAGGTGTACAGACAGACATGATGAGATGTCAGGTGTACAGACAGACATGATGAGAGGTCAGGTGTACAGACAGACATGATGAGAGGTCAGGTGTACAGACAGACAGACATGATGAGAGGTCAGGTGTACAGACAGACATGATGAGAGGTCAGGTGTACAGACAGACAGACATGATGAGAGGTCAGGTGTACAGACAGACAGACATGATGAGAGGTCAGGTGTACAGACAGACAGACATGATGAGAGGTCAGGTGTACAGACAGACATGATGAGAGGTGAGGTGTACAGACAGACATGATGAGAGGTCAGGTGTACAGACAGACAGACATGATGAGAGGTCAGGTGTACAGACAGACATGATGAGAGGTCAGGTGTACAGACAGACAGACATGGTGAGAGGTCAGGTGTACAGACAGACATGATGAGAGGTCAGGTGTACAGACAGACATGATGAGAGGTCAGGTGTACAGACAGAACATGATGAGAGGTCAGGTGTACAGACAGACATGATGAGAGGTCAGGTGTACAGACAGACATGATGAGAGGTCAGGTGTACAGACAGACATGATGAGAGGTCAGGTGTACAGACAGACATGATGAGAGGTCAGGTGTACAGACAGACATGATGAGAGGTCAGGTGTACAGACAGACAGACATGATGAGAGGTCAGGTGTACAGACAGACATGATGAGAGGTCAGGTGTACAGACAGACGACATTATGAGAGGTCAGGTGTACAGACAGACAGAATGATGAGAGGTCAGGTGTACAGACAGACAGACATGATGAGAGGTCAGGTGTACAGACAGACATGATGAGATGTCAGGTGTACAGACAGACATATGATGAGAGGTCAGGTGTACAGACAGACATGATGAGAGGTCAGGTGTACAGACAGACATGATGAGAGTCAGGTGTACAGACGAGACATGGATGAGAGGCAGGTGTACAGAACAGACATGATGAGAGGTCAGGTGTACAGACAGACAGACATGATGAGAGGTCAGGTGTACAGACAGACATGATGAGATGTCAGGTGTACAGACAGACAGACATGCTGAGAGGTCAGGTGTACAGACAGACATGCTGAGAGGTCAGGTGTACAGACAGACATGCTGAGAGGTCAGGTGTACAGACAGACATGATGAGAGGTCAGGTGTACAGACAGACATGATGAGAGGTCAGGTGTACAGACAGACATGATGAGAGGTCAGGTGTACAGACAGACAGACATGATGAGAGGTCAGGTGTACAGACAGACATGATGAGAGGTCAGGTGTACAGACAGACAGACATGCTGAGAGGTCAGGTGTACAGACAGACATGATGAGAGGTCAGGTGTACAGACAGACAGACATGCTGAGAGGTCAGGTGTACAGACAGACATGATGAAGAGGTCAGGTGTACAGACAGACATGATGAGAGGTCAGGTGTACAGACAGACAGACATGATGAGAGGTCAGGTGTACAGACAGACATGATGAGAGGTCAGGTGTACAGACAGACAGACATGATGAGAGGTCAGGTGTACAGACAGACATGATGAGAGATCAGGTGTACAGACAGACAGACATGATGAGAGGTCAGGTGTACAGACAGACATGATGAGAGGTCAGGTGTACAGACAGACAGACATGCTGAGAG